>NC_056734.1:48928362-49108362 GCF_019279795.1 Protopterus annectens
GCTTTGACCTTGACTAAAAAAGGCACTATGAGGGAGAAAAGCTCCTTACCAGTATCCGACAGCCTAGAGGACACATGTGCATAACATGTCTGGCAAAGCAATGTGGCTTGTCAACCATGCCATCCCAGACTGAGATATACTAGATCTCCCCGGATTGACACCAGAAGCTAAGTCAATAGTTGAAGTCCATCATCTGTTGCTTATATTGTGGCATCATCTTGGGTGAAGGTAGAATGCTGCTTAGGGCTAAGGTCATACCTGCCTTGGACAAATAATTTGACAGTTCAGGCATGTGTCTCTTCATATAGTCCAGAGGGCTATGTCTGAAGTAATTCACTGCAACATGAACTATGACAGAGTCATAACAGTACTTCTTGAATGACGTGAGTGACACTAACATGGTACGATACACTTGTATGTATATTATTGATGCATTAGGACATGCATTGTTGTAGTAGAGTAGATCAACCATCAACACAGTTCACATTTCCCCATCACAGTGAAAATTGCAGTATCCCATAGGTGTGCAAGTAACTATATACTGTCATTAAATGCTCTGTGATGCACATCAATATAAATTCATATTGATTACATGGTTACATAAGTCTTGTCTCATACACGTTATTAATCTGTGATATATATAACAATGTATCATGTTTTGATACAATTGCAACCTTGTGGAATTCATTGTATGAACAGATGTGTTGATAGAACCAAGGATTACTGAGGGGGTCAGCAGCACCATTGTGTGACTATTAGCATTTGTGTCAGTAAATTTTCTGCATGAGCCACAAACAAATGATCTATAATGTTCCCTGCTATGGTGCCAGACTGCTCAAACACAGCTTTCACATGAAACATATATACGCATATGTTGTCCAGTTGATGTAAGTACAAGACATCGGTACAGTGGTATGACTGTGTGCATGGTACCACTGTGTAGACTGTGATGAATGATCACAGCTTTATGTGTAGGTCTTTTTCACAAATCATCTATTCCAATACAATTGAAATGTTAAGTGGAATACACAGCTAAACACAGATATGCATGTGGATGCCACCAGACATATCCAACCAGAGTGAATAGACAATCCACTACCTGACTGTTTGTCTCAAATGTCAACCCCCTGTCGCCACTATCCATCAACCAAAGTATACATGCAAACCTTACTCAGTGTTTATGCTAAGGAGGGTAGCACATCTGTGCACTCTGTACAGATAATAACACAGAATCAATGGGCATGACAACATCACATATTGCCTATAGCATGATTCAGAAAATGGACCTAAATGACATAGTTGGATCCATATTTCTACACAACCTCCAGACAGAATATGCTCCCATAAAAGAGTGTACATCAACATGCATCCATTTGACGGGGGAGGGGGGGAACATCACCTGATGCATGCATGTATAGTCACATCCTGACTATCCTCATCTGTGAGGTATGTGAAGGCTGCCAGCCCAGCCAACTAGAATTTTGTAAATAATTCTATGTCATTTGTGAATAGTAATATTATTTCTATGCTTGCCTTAGAAATGTATGAAAACTATATGTTCTGTACTGCACTTCAAGAATGTAACCACAGTGCACCCTGCTGGAAAAGAGCAGAAATGTGTATAAACTGCATGCCTATGCAAATGTATGCGTTGATGGTAAAGGCTGGAATATACAGAGTTAACTTGCAAATTCTTAAGAAAATAAATGGAAATTGTTTATGACTCTGTTACCTCTGTTTCAGCTCAAAAGAGACACCTTGTCTAGAGTTGTAAGCTTTCCTATTGTATGGAAACAGAGGTAATTGCAAGTTTCAAATGTAAAGGTGTTTAAAAGCTTTACGATTTCCAGTTCCAGGCAAGCTTCTAAGAGATAAGTGTCAGCTTCTAAGAGATAAGTACTCTTGACACTGAGGTGTTATATTTTAAGTTCCTGTTGGCCTGGAAACTAAAAGCACAATTGACAAAAATGATGTAATCTGAGATGACCCAATAGAAATGTTTGTTAGTAGCTTAAGAACTATTTCAGAGAGAAAGTCAGTGCATTTTTTATCTTGTTTTGTACCTGGATACATCCTCTCTTCAGTACTTCTCATCTGTATTTGCTTGCTCTGTAAGTACGACTTAGATTACAGTGATTTCTCTTAGTGATAAATAGGAATATAGTAAGATTAGCTTAGATATTTTCTGTATTCATGTGAGACTGTCCTGCAATGTTGTTTTTAAATATTTCCCCTGATTCTGAACTCTATTGTCACTGTGTTGAGTTATGGAATATTGTCTTGTTCTTTTATTATGTATTATTAAATATATTTAAACCTTTTAATTGTGGTTGGTTTTGTTTAGAGATATTTGAACTCTTAGAGTACTTGCATGTATTTGGTTACACTGTACAGGCCAGTCTAAAAAACCTTAAAGTCTTAGACACACTTACCATTTGGATAATGGTAAGATTACACAGTAGAATTGGTCACCCTTTGTAAGGGCCTTTAATAGCTGATAAGGGTAGTTGGTGGCAGGTGGTACTACCGTATAGTCTGGGCAGAAGGAGGCATAGCTAGTGAACCTGTGCCAGCCTTCCCCAGGAGTGTCTGTGTGTTTGTATATAAATCAAATCTCAAAGTGTGTATGTGTCAGCTACTTGGGCTGGCACTGGTTGGACAGAGAGGGTGCTGGAGGTTTTGGCTTGACCACTCGGCTGAGATCTTAACCCTATAGCTGTGCCAGTGGTGAGTCTTATTGGGGATCTGGAGAGACAGGGATAAACCAGCCTCAGACTGGCTGTGATCTCTGTGTGCTCTTAAGGGAAATTGTGCTTTACTGTTTGTGTAATTGTTATCATCCCAATGTGCACGTCACTCACTGGTATTAGTGGTGAGGATTAAGGCTCCTTGATTACTGGGATAGTGTAGGGGCATCACAAGGTACACCAACATGTTATTGTGGACCTTTTCTAAACGTACACTGGTAATATCCCAGTTGTGTGTGAAAGATGTGTGATTTGCTCATACTACATCCATATCTATTACATCTGTTAGATGTCCTCAAGAAAGTCAATAAGGGCATGCATGATGATAACACTATCATCTTGCAGAACTTGACCAGGCCAAGGCATTTGATGCAATTCCATACTAAGGTATTACTGCCACACTGTCACAAGTGACCATAAACACCTATAGCACCGAGTGGGTAGATGACTGGATCACATACATGACATCTAAATATGTTGAAGTGAGTGAAGTGACCTAAATCTTGAGTCCAGTGATCAGGTCTGTACCCCAGGGCTGTGTGTGAGGCCCTTTCCTGTCCATTATTTAAGCCACAACATCATGAATGGCATACACATCCTGTGTCCAGTCTGAAGGAATGCAGATTATGTATAATCACTGAATACAACTGTGATATTAGTATAATACAGACAGTATCAGCACACACAAAAGATTGCTGCCACAGCCATGAAGACATATGTGATGAAACAAAATCATAGGGTTTTTTGTTACATTATAAAAGCAAATGCACAACCCAATGATAATGTAAACAACACACTCCTATGAGCAGACCAAGTGGTATCTGACCTGTTTACTGAGGTCGACAGTCTGTGGAACATCCACCAGCATGTGCCCACAGTGGTGACTACTCCCTTGTATCTAACACAACTGCTGAGTATGAGCAGGACATCCACACCAAAGGCCATTATACTTCCATAGTTCACAGCTTTCATCATATCAATAACCAAGTACAGTGCAAGCTTTTTCATGTAACTCCCTACTCATCTTCCAGGGATGCATAACTCAAGTGTACCACATTTGCCACAGTGAGCTCCCTGACATATTATTGGCCATACCTAGGCATTATTTTTGTTGCATAAACATTCCTGTCTGATGGTGTGGGACCCCCATCAAGGTGTTATACCAGATGCATGTCTGATACCTGTTCCAATGAAACACACAGTACATACATAGCTGATTGACAACATTTATGGCATGGGTTATATTCATGACAGTGTGGATTGTGCCATATATATGCCATGCACACCTGTCAACTAGCTTGGATTGATCATAATCTCACATACAGGTATAGCAGTGTTCCTCCTAACACTTCCAGCAGATGTTACAGTGTCAGGATGGCATGCTTGATTCCCCTCATAGATTGATGACAACTCATAATAGTTGTTACAAGTGTGTTTATGCAGAACCATCTATGATCACTCACAATCACATATGTTATGTCAGAGACATGGGATTATTATTGGTATTATTCTGATATTGTCCATGATGTGCATGCTTCTGTCTACTGTTGCCCATGAGCCTGTTGCTATGTGTCCCGCTTGGTTGAGACCTATGTTGACATTACATTCATATTCAGGCAACTCATTTTACACAGCTTCACAATATGCACCTAACCCCTATTGTATATACCATCCCTGATATATGTCCTATCCATTGTTCATATCAGGATACTTATATCACAAAGAATCTTCTACATTGTTATGTTACCTTGTGTGTCAGTCACATAATATCCATTCACTGTGCAGTCCATACTGTATCATGTTGATATGTAATTAGTTTTCATGCTACAACTGTCTTCACTGACATGCCCTCATCAGCTCTACATTACCAGGTTTCACCTGCACTCTTTCCCTGTGTTCATTCCTACAATTCATTTGTGTATCCCTATTCAATACACACACTTTTCTATTTACTTTTAATGGCAGTTTATGTACTGTTACAGATCACTTACACAACTTTTGTTCTGTATGATTGACACAGGTTTCCACAATAGTCTGCACTGTATATATGTTCATGTATTGTGCTGGGACTATATACATTACTTTATTCATAACACTGGTAATCTTTCTTGCATATCACACAAACATGCTAGCCTAGGTTGCCTGTGGGTAAACAGGTTTACCTGTCTGCTGCTGTCCATGTTGCGTTACTCGGTTCCCTGGCAGGCAATATTGTTGTTAGCCAAGAAACTGTGCTTGTTTATGTTTAAATGTGGTGGGCAGCATGAATATGTAATTAGCTCTGATGTTCAGTGCACAAACATGTAAACTCCATGTAAGCTTCGCACTAAGTCTGCATGGAGTTTATTGAATTCCCATTTTTGTTTATCATCCTTTGGAGTGTTACAGGTGTTCTGTGGAGATGAAAAGGCAGGACTTGGTAGTGAGATACTCCAGCTGGTGTAGAAAATGCTATTTTTCCTTAGTTTCTGGAGCAAGAGAAATTTGCCAATAAACTTTGGTTAGGTCCTTAGTGGAGAGAAACCTACTCTTGCCCAACTTTTCAGTGAGGTTCATCCACTTGGATTATGGGATATAAATCAGATTTAGACATATTAAACTTTCTGATGTCAATACAAAATGTTATATAAATCATGCTTGCACCAAGTACAATGGGATTATTTCACTTTGGGATTTCTATTCCTATGTTCAAGTATTTTTAACTCTGGTATTTAGTAGAGTTTCAAATATACTAAGTCATTAGGCATTGCTTCTATGCTGTGCTGGATAAACTTGGTTCTATCAATGCTTTGAGGAATATGCATTTATTCCTGAGTCCAAAGTCCTTTACTTTTTACTTCTGAGACATTGACAATGTCTGAACTATTTTGGTCAGTACATGCTGTCAGAGCATTTAACTTCCTCTACAAACATACTTAGTACAGAAACGTAGTTTTTTTCCAAGGTTTCAGAGCATTTACATGTTATAACTATTTTGGTTTGCTTTTTCCTGTCTATCTTACACTATGATATACAATATCATATATTTTTTGTACATTTTGAAAAGATCCTTACCACTTTCTTAGTAATTTGTTTTCAGTTGGATCTGCTAACACAAGTAGTTCATCTGCTGGTTTGAATTCTCTGAGATTAACATTGTGTTATATACTGCCTGTTGTATCTCCTGTACCCGTACATTTTTATAAGCATTATAATTCTTAACCAGACCTATAAGTCTGAAAAAATGCTCTATAACATTTTTAAAGAGTGAGATTTCTACCTTCCACATTTTTCTTGATAAATCTAACTAGCCATTGGGATGTCTGCCATACAGCAACTTAAATGGTGTGAATCCAGTTGATACTTAAAGTACCTTTCTTATAGCAGTTGGTCTCCTGAAGTGTAGCTAGGTTGGGGTGAAATTGGCAGCCACCCTGGATGCAAAGTGTTAGGGTGCATCATCAGGTCTTCAATTTTGGTGCATTACCAGCATTCAATAATGATGATACTGTATTTGTCATCTGAACTAATGTAGTACTTTAGCACTCTGTGTGAAACAAATAAAAGAAAAGAAAACAGCTGTTCTTACATTTGCAGAAAGCAGTTTGCTACACCTTAAAATTAAAGAAGAGCTTTTTTAGCATGTATACATTCATTTGCAGTCTGAACTAAAGACCATTAATGCTCTATTTGCCACATAAACTGTAGCAATCTGCTTGCTACACATTTAGCAAATAGTTTGTTACAGTTTAACAAGAACTTCTTTTACAGCTCAAAAGTATGCATTATAAAAAGAAAAACAAACTTAGCTTGTTCCTTTTTAGGAGCTCCGGATCAGTAAACAGACCATTTTTGCTCCTCAAGGATCATTGATTATGAAAGGAATACACCTGGCTGGCTTGGTCCTTATTAGGAGTGCTAGATCAGCAAATCGATAATTTTATTTATTTATTTATTGATTGATTGATTTGTCTTCCTCCTCAGCTCTAATCTGAGGTGGGAGGTGCCAAAGAACAGCACCAAGCACAAGGTTAACTTGCTACACCTCTGTTGGTCCCATTAACTTCTCTCCATTTCTATAGCCTTTCATAAAATAGACTTTAACATTTTGTTAGAGCACTCAGCTAGCATATTTTCCTGAGGATGATACACAGATATCCCTAGCTGTTTCACTTTAGAAAAATATCAAAGTTCACAAATTACTCTGGTCATAAATGGGGAGTCCTGGTCAGTCTTGGGGAATTACTATCCTAGAAAAAAGCAGTACTAATTATGTTGCTATCACCTTTGCATTGGCTCTTCATAAGGATACTTGCCTCAGGGAATTTTGTTGTGTAATCAACTATTATCAGGGTATATTAATAGCCCTTAATTGATTTAACCCACTGTACTAAATGATAAGTTAATGCAACAGAGGTTTTTTTAAACATATAATGAGGATATCAGGCATTATTCAGTCCCTGCAACCGTTTGCAACATTCGAGGGAGAGGAACAGGGAGGGTTAAGAATACCTCTCAACCTCATAGCATAAGAAATCAAGGAAAAGCCAGAATTAACAGTGGTAATTATTTTTCTTGCAAACTTAGAAAGCTACTGGTCTAACCACGTTTGCACTATGATGGATTTACTGAAGGATATGAAGTGTGAAATCTTAATATCTGACATTAATGACTGACTGTAATCATCCATGATTCTCTGTGGTGGAAAAAGAGATAATGGGGATGATCTGGCAACACAGAGGCAGGTACGAGATATGTGATGCCATGTGTGTGTGTGTGTGTGTGTGTGTGTGTGTGTGTGTGTGTGTGTGTGTGTGTGTGTGTGTGTGTGTGTGTGCGTGTGCGTGTGTGTGTGTGTGTGTGTGTGTGTGTGTGTGTGTGTGTGTGTATGTGTTTGTGTGTTTGAATGTGCCTATTGTGTGTGGGAGAGTGAATGAGGGAGGTGTCTCTGCTAACACAATGCATTGCCACTACAGTTAACTTTTCAGGGAAGTGCTGAGCTACAATCTGTGTAGCTAACAGTGACACATTGACATGTAAATTAGTCAAATAAAGAGGTCTTTACTCATTGCTGTTAACATGTGACTGAGCACACTAACCACAGAGTGTAAACAGGACTTTTTTGCTGCAGCCCTTAATATAAGTTATGGATTTCTTTCTGAATCCCTGACAGGGTATAAGAACCCTCAGATACCTTGAACATCTCATTTGAATGAATAGCAAGTTGTGCTTGAAAATGGACAGAAATTATCTTTTGCTTTGTGTGGATGAGGAGTCCGTTCCATCACAGTGGTATCCTCTGCAAAATAAACTTGTCCCTCCGAAACATTCTGTTGCTGTTGCAGGACAGGCTTAAATCCTTAGACCAAATATTTCCGATTCTATCTGACTTGCTGATATGCAGTAAATCCATCAATAATGGATCACAGGATGCCTTATATGCCAAACACAGGTACATCTTAGCAGTCTGTAGGATACCGAGTATAGTGACAGGGCTTTGAATTGGTCCATGTAGGATATGTTGTTTAGGCCTTGTATCCTTTTAGTAAGGTATCTCTGTGGGTGTTCCAATTGCTGCATGTGTCTGAACAGATGCATGCCAAAGGGAGCATTATAATCAATGATTGGCCTAATGAGGATGGAGTAAAAGGGGACAATGACATAAATAGATGTAGATACAATCCCTTTGTTTATAAGCTGTACAATATAGAAGGACTTTCTTACAACAATAGACACATTTATCAAATGTTAGGTCTCTGTCCACATAATTTCCCAAATCCTGAACAACTGGGTCAGCTCTTAGGGGATGTACTGTCAATGTGGTAGTTCCCCAGAGAAGATGAATTCCCAAAGGATACAATCATACATTTTTTTGGCATTTACTTTCAGACCATGATTTTGACACCAGTTATTTATTGGAGACAAACCTTTCTGAAGGATGGCTAAGTCATTTGAGTATTCAATGTCTGCTCCAAGCTTGCAGTCATCTGCAAACTTAGTCAGCCAGAGCCCTTTGGTATTGACATTTACTTCAGAAAAGTAGATGCCAAACAGGAGAGGTCACAACACAGAACCTGTAACTTCTTCTGTTTTGATTATTTGTGTCCAATCTGTAAGCCAGTTAGTAATTCAGTTTATTTAGCTTTTCTACTATGCCTAAGTAGGGAATTGTGTCAAAAGCTTTGACCAGGTCAAGGTATGTGGTGTGTACCATTTTGCCCTTATCCCTTGCTTTGCTGACCTTTTCAAAAAACTCTATCAGTTTGATTAGGCATGACCTGTCCTTGATAAATCCAAACTGAGATGGGTCTAGTGTTTGCAGGTTCCTTATGTCCTGACTGATTAATTCCATGAGTCTTTCCATGGCTTTGCATAATGAGGCTGGTTAGACATATGGGTCTATAATTGCTTTGATCTGTGGAAGGTCCTCCTTTATTCAGGGGAATGACTGTACCTGTTCTCCATTTATTTGTTACAAAGCCTGTATAGAGGCTGAGATTGAATAGCATTGTTAGGGGTGTGGCTAAAACAAGCTTCATGCTATTTAAGATGCATCCAGGGATATTGTCAGGGCAAATAGATGCAGTATTTTTAGCTGATGATGGCACTTTTAGGATTTTGTCTTGTGTGATAGCTGGAGGTGATCCAGTTTCAGGTATATCTTGAGGGACAGATGGAGGGGAGGGGGGGGTAAAGTTAAAGCTAAATTTATCGACGTGTAGGTTAGCTATATCTTCAGTCTCAGTGTAGCTGACATCTTTCACAATCTGTTTAGTGCATTGTTGCATTGTGTTTTTCAGATTACAAACATAACCAAAAAAATCCCATGTGATTGTCTTTGGCTTCAACAACTACTTTAGCCTCATACTTGGCTTTGGTGGATTTTATTACGCTCCTAAATTGTTTGTTTATTTCAGTGACAAAGGCAAGCTTTGATGAGGTAAATTATATGTATCCTCAGTACATACTGAATACTGTTAACTTAATTCTCAGTCTTTTAAGTATTAATTCCAAAATCTGACAAAACATACATAAAGTTATTGGAGGAAGGCCAGCCTTAATAGAGGAACAAAGAGAGAGGTAACGTCAGAGCTAAATGTATCGGTTATTAGGTTAGCTATATCTTCAGCCTCAGTAATAGTCTTGATCATAGTGCTGTCAATCGAATGACAGGCACCCCTATTCAAGCGACTTTTTCTTTATTTGGGTAATATATTTTTGGTAATAATATCTGGTTGAACATTTTCTCCATATCTGCCATAGCTATTCAACTGAAGAATGGATCTGCCAATTACTGCACCATGTATTAAGTTAGGCGATGCCACTACTGAATGGAACACTTAGTTTAACCTTTCATGTCTTTTCCTCTGCCATAATATGTAACAATTATAGTAATAGCACAGTTACATAAAGTCGCAGTGGTGCAGCGGTAGCATTGTTGCCTTACAGCAAGAGGTTCTCCTGTTCGATTCTCTGCTGGAGTGCCTTCTGTGTGGAGTCTGCATGTCCTCCCCATGGTCAAGTGGCGTTTGAAAGACATGCGTGAATGGGCATGCCTTCTTTGAAGCTTGGGTATCAAGCTGGTACCTCAGCTCCATAAAAATTTACTGCCAATCATTAGCGGACCGGAGTTCCACTGTGGCGACCCCTAACCAGGAAAAGCCAAAAGAAGAACATACTAATAGCACAGTTACAAAAAAATAACAGATTCTGCAGTTCTAGTTAAAAATTCAACAATTATTATATTTCTCAGTTTCACATTCCATAGACACTCTTTTAGGAATGGCTCATGGGCTAGCATAACAATTTTTATTGACATATTATTGCTGACACTGAACTGTTGAATACTTGGCTATATGACCTTTTCTACAACATTTAAAGCAAACCAACTCAGATGATATTTTTTTTTCTTGTTTGCGCACAGTGAGACATGCCTAGGTAAAGTCTTGTTATTAACCCTTTTTGGCATTCAGGTCTATCTTAAGGTTTGAAATTTCACATAACACTTTCTTCTAAAACAACTGCTTAAAAGATTTAACATCACTATGGAATACCCACATCCTTAAATTACTAGGAAATGCCCCTATAAATCTGTCTACAACTAAGATTTCTAGAACACTATTTACCAAAGTTCATAGCCAGTTTAAAAATATGCATTAAGTCAGACATTTGTGACCTTACTGAGCAGCCCATACTGAATATATGGCTGTGATACTTAAGCGACTGTGGTTTATGTGAGGTTCTGGCCCTTGCTAGATTTTCTTGTTTCAGCTTCTGGTCATTGCATGCATAAGTTCATGTATGCTGCCAGTAAGTCTCCATTTAATGATGGGACAATTTTCTTCCCTACTCTGTTTGAGGAGATTTTTTTTCCTAGCTGCATATCTCTTGGATTCCACCATACAGGCTTCTCTCTTATACTCCTTCCTGATATTCTTTAGTGGACAGTAGCATTTGGGATTCACAGCAAGTATAAGGCTGGTGCACTATTATGGATACCTGTTGGTGCAGGCAAAGTAGGTGTTGGTCAGTGGCTGTACATCTCTCCTGAAGAGTTGTAGTTGAGCTTACTAAAGCATTATAACAGTTTAATAAGCTCAATGTTCAAGACATCCCTCCTCAATACATCCAAATAGCAGTGCAATGTTTTTAACACTCATTCAAAGCAACTTCTTTTAGTGCTATTATGATTACTTCTGCCAGAACAAATCCTTATATGGGAACAAGAGATTAATAGTTCTCTAGTTTTCTCATATCAGGACTCAGAAAACCTCTCATGAAGTTCATCAAAGTTGTTCTACAACTTTAAGAGATATCTTTCACTATGGAAGCTTGCATTCCTTTAAGGCATGGAAAAAATAAATTCAGTCACAGCAAGTAGCTAGGAAAATTGTAGTTATAAAATATTGTTTCTGCCCATTCTGCCCAATGCAATCCACCAAAGTAATATTTCAATCAGGAACAGGTGCCCTTTCTGGAAACCAGCTTCGAGTTTAAATTAAGGTTTACTTTCAAGTATTAAATGGAAGTTTCAAGTCAAGACAATGGGCAGGATTCACGAAGGCTTGCACGGAGTCAAAGAGTAGTGAAAGACTCCATGCAGCCCTCGCGATCCAGGAACAGCCCGAAATTCCATGTAAGAGACCAGCTAAAACGTCTATTACACGGAGTGGGCGTGGATATGCTAATCATGCTAATCACCTCACTTGCAGCCGAAAGGCATGCAAATGAGGTAGATTAGCGATCCAGGAAGCCCAAAGCAGCCCGTGTAAGAGCCGTTTTAGCTGCAGAAATGTACTCAGTTGACAACTGAGTACGTTTCTAAACACAATGGAGCCATGTCAGCTCCAAATAAAGGGTGTATATGTGTCAGGCAGCATGCCAATGGCCAAATATGTGGCCATTGGCAAGGTACCCCGATGCAAATATGAGAAATAAATATATTTTTTTTCGCCGATGTTTAAACGCAGCGCAGCCCCGCCCAAATGGGCTAAGCTATATAAAACATAAAAATGAAGGTTATAAACCCACAAATGTGGGTTTTATGCAATACATAGATTTACAATGCAGGGACCAGCAGACCAAAAACAACATGGCCACCGTTTAGTGGTTGCTAAGGGGGGAAGCTGAGTCTAAGACATTAACTAAGCATTAGTAGGCAATCTGATGTAAATGAATGTTAGGACACTGAATTCCACTGTCACATAGCAAATGAGCACATTCTGAGTAGTGTAAGAGATACATAAGGGAGAGGAATAAAGTAGGAGATAGGTGACATCACAGGGGGGAATGGCAGAAAGAAATGCAGTTCATTGGAGGTCAGTGTTACATGACAGATGTCAGACACATATCATGGAAAGAGGAGTGCCACAAGATAAGCATGGGAAAGTCAAGACATGGAAGTTGTACACTGTTGTTTACACCAAAGTTTCTTGCTGGGCATGCATTCACACGTGTGTGTGCCAGGAGGCGCGAGTAGGGCAGTGTGCAGGTGTGTAAGGCAGACTGAGCATGTGGAAGCCTGTTGGCAGACTTGTAAGACTATTTGCGCTGGTGTGCGCACATTTTAACCCAAATAAGACGATTCTAAACCGTGTAAGCATGTGTGCGCGCGTGTAAGCCACTGTGAGTGTGTTTCTGCTGGTATGCACGTTGCTCCCCCCTGAGGAAACAGAGAGGAAAAAGGAAGCAACAGAATTAGTAGGAAGCTAGCAGAGAATACTGCTGGAGCTAGCAGGTGAAAACAATTAGAAGCAGACAATTACACAGGCAGAATAGTAGCCCAGCCAAGCACTTAAAACTCTGCAAACAGCAGTGCAGGATGTTTCTTTCAAGAGACACTGCAAGACAGGAGTAAGCTATTAGAAGTGAAAACTGAAAAAGCTGAACTCAGAGTAGAAATGCTAGGGGCTGCCATAGCTGTCATAAGGAGACATAGGCTACTTGCTGAGGTTGGTGACAATGCAAATGGTGCCAGACAACCCACAGTGAGGAGACGGAGAAGAGTGTACAGGCCCAGGGTCACCTACCACGGGTTACATGAGCTGGAGATAGTGGAGCGCTATAGAGTGGACAGAGACCTCCTGCAGCAAATTGTTGAGCTGTGCAGGCCACGCCTCACACACAGAACCAACAGAGGGGAACCCATCCCAGTGGAAACCAAGGTATGTGTTGGCCTAAGAATACTAGCAACTGGTACCTTCCAGAGACCAACTGGTGATATGATGGGGATATCACAGGCATCAGCCTCCAGGGTACTGCACCAGTTCCTGGATGCCATGTCAGCACATGTCGGTGATCATGTATATTTCCCCAATGCCCGTGAGGTATTGGCCAGCAATATGCGTCTCTTCCAGCAAATAGCGGAATACCCTGAGGTAGTGGGTGCAATAGACTGCACGCACATACGCATCAAAGCACCAACCAGTGAGCGGGGTAGGGCCTACATTAACTGCAAGGGCTTCCCCTCCATCAACTGCCAGGTCATGTGTGATGCCCAGGGCATAATAATGAATGTGTGTGCTGGCTGCCCTGGGAGCTACCATGATTCCCATATCTGGCATTTGATGCAGCTGTACCAGACATTTGCCAATGGGGACATCCCACATGGACACCTAGTGGGGGATGCAGGTTATGCACTGGAGCCGTGGTTGATGACACCCATCAGAAATGCACACACACCTGAACAGGAACGCCATAATGAGGCACACGCACAAACACGTAATGTAATAGAGCGTGTGTTTGGGCTGCTCAAGTCACGGTTCCGGTGTCTGGACACATCTGTTGGAGCCTTGCAGTACTCACCAACTACATGTACCCAAATTGTCATGGCATGTGCTATGCTACATAATATGATCTTGCGAAAACAGCTGCAGCAAAGCCAGCATAGGGCCAGGCCAAACAGCCCCCCACCATTGCCAAGGCCATCACAGGCAGAGCGTGACTCGGCGGAGGAACAACCTGAGCCTGCCCCAGTAGGCAGAAGGAGGCGTGCCCAGTA
Organism: Protopterus annectens; assembly: GCF_019279795.1. Classification (NCBI taxonomy): domain Eukaryota; kingdom Metazoa; phylum Chordata; order Ceratodontiformes; family Protopteridae; genus Protopterus; species Protopterus annectens. Next base: position 48,942,589 of record NC_056734.1, read on the forward strand.
TGCCCTGGCCTTGGCAAAGAGGCAACGCATAGCACATATACTGGCTCAGTAGGAACCCTGGGAATGATACCCCTCTCTGACTCACTCATATAATAACAGGGATGCCTAAAATGACATAACCTGCTCTCAAACATGTACAGGGAGTGTAGTATGTGCATCCGACAGAGGCAGCCCTGCAGCACCACCTGTGGCATGAATGCCATGTGTTAAGCAATGTAACACCATGTAGTATATGCAGACTTGATCACCCTGACTAACATCCTACCCTCACCAAGCATGATGCCACAATATGACGATGAGATGATCAATTGCAATAATTGGCTGAAGTATTGCAGTTAGTCAAAGGGGATCCAATGTGTGCCAGCCTGGGAAGACATGCTGAGCATGACATGATGCTCCACCTGCTAGGGGTGGCATGTACCTATCAGTCCAGGCCTTATGGATACTGGCAAAGGCTGTTGTTACCCACAGTGTGCCTTGAATAGGTAAGGCTCAAAACACAAACAAAACTCCATAGGTATCACAAGGGATAAGAACCTAGATGTAATGCTACCCAATGCCAGAAGTCTAAACAACAAGATGCATGCAGTCTAAACTCCCCCAGTATGGAGAATGTTGATATCTGTCCTGTAACAGAAAACTGGGTCAAGGCTCACAACAGCACCCTAACACTACCAGGTTACACCTCATACTGTGCTGTACAGCCTCAAAATGTGGAACAAGCTACAAAAGGAGGGTGACTAGCAATAATTGTCAAGGACAACCACACCCCCATGTTGGTACCACAACAAGAAGCAGCATGGACTAGCCATGGTCAAGTAACAGTGGCTAAAACTGCCTCCCAGTTTATAGCCTGCTACAGACTACCGTCCTAACACCAGGAACTGCACTTGGCCTATGTTGGAATACATGAATATATCAAGCCCTCTAAACCACATTATATTGGGTGACTGAAAATACCCAAACATAGACTGAGAGCATTATACTAGCTCTAACACTGTAGGACAAAAGTTCCTAGAATCCATAAATCAAAATGCCCAGGAACAACGTACCACTCCCACAAAAGGGGTAAGCATACTGGATGTGACAATCAGCAACATGGGTACTGGATGGCAAGATAAGAAGTGTATCCCTCACTGGTAAGACCAGACCATAGAGTAATCACACCGGATATACACATCCTGACCACAGTCCCTGGCCAGAAAACCACAGTGAAAAACATGTGTAAAGCAAATGTTGCACTCCTCAAAACTGATGTGGAATCCATTAAAGGCCCTGTGCAGGTGCAAAATATGGGCCACACCTCAGAACCTGTTATACAGGCATTCCATGAACACTGCCAGGAATGCTTGGATTATGCAATCCCAAATAAAACCAAGACACAATGCCATACACGCAGGCATCTGACATGGTAGACTCCAGCCATTACCAAACCATGCAAGAGAATGAGGAAGCTACTACATGATAGAGCAAACATAAAAAGGGAAGTAATCACTGATCGGTAGTATGGCAATAAAATATGTCCACACATACAATCCACTAAGGCCATCTACAACAAGTTGAATCTGTGAATCTTGAGGCAATGTTACACCTGCCCCAAGTACACAGACAACCCTCACCTCCCCCCAAGAAATACAAATATATGTGAGAGATGCAACCATTTATCCAAACCGGAGGCTGAGCTCTCTCAACTCAGTACTGTCAAAACTAGTCAGGAGGAGAAGGTAACCACACACACCACAAACCGAGTCTCACATAGACCTATCACAACTGCAAACCAAAGACATAAGCACAGAAAAACATTCCCGGAGGCCCTAATTACAAACACACCACATCAACAGAGGCCTCCAAAGCAGACACCCAAGCAACCACTACCTCCAAACATAGCACGTGCAACACATAGTACACAAAGCTGGTTTGCCAAACAGTCACAGGCCAGAAGGAGAAACAACATGCCTGATACAGTTGTAATAGGTGACTCCATAGTCAGACACACTGCTGTCCCGCTCACCAGACTGAACAAGGGAAAGGGTACAGTAAGCTGCCTGTAGGCTGCTACAATATGCCACATAACACAAGTATGCAGGTCACCCCAAAGCAAGTAGAAATATGATGCAGTCATTGTCCATGCTGGCATGAATGACCTGAGATGTACCTCCCTGGACTACATGAAAAGAGACATAGATGAGCTCTCCAATTATGTAGTCCAGGCCGGTATGACACTGACCGTGTGCAGCATCCTACCCTCACCAAGAATGATAACACAGTACAAACACAGAATGATCAGCTTTAACAAGTGGCACAAATACTGGTATCATTCCAAGGGAATCCAATGTCCAATGTTTGGGATGTCATGCTTGACAAGTCATGCTGCTGTTCCAGGGATGGCTTGCATCTGTTACCCCTGGGCGTCTGGATATTGGATAAGGCTCTTGCCACCTCCATAGAACCTTTCGTAGGCAAGGCTGAAAAGACTAACCCACCACCCTAGAAAACATAAGTGGAAAGAAACATAAGGGTAATGCTGACCAATGCCAGACGTGTAAACCTCAATATGCATGCTCCCGAGGCCCTCCCCAGTATGGAGAATTTTGATGTCTGTGCAGTGACAGAAACCTGCAGCAAGGCTCCTGACAGCACACCAGCACTACCAGGTTATACCTCATATCATGCGTTATGGCCCCAAAACCTGGACCAAAACATAAAAGGAGGGGGAGTATCCATATTCAGCACAGACACCCACACGTCCAGGTAACTGACAATGCACGAAGCATTGGAGACCACCCATGTGCAACTAACCATAGGCATAACTGCTGTACAGTCTGTAGCATGCTACAGACCACACTCTCACACACAGGAACCCCACCCAGCCGTCCTGAAGACACTGGACAGTATGAATGTCTCACCAAATACCAAACAAGGTACTCACAAATTACCACATAGGTGGTAATCCATTATGTATGGAAGGAGTAATCAGGGACCTAGGGACATAAGTGGACAGTAACCTGTGATGTGACACTCACATTGCCAATGTGGCTAGGAAGACTGTCTATATTGGACACAGTATCATGAAAGGATTCACATCTACGTCAACAGAGGTCATTGTGCCCCTATACTGTTCTCTTATCAGACCCATAATCTAGTACACTGCCTCATTTGGGATGTACCTTACCAGACACCTGCAGCAGTTAGAAAGACCTCAAAGGTACCTCACCAAGAGGATAAAGTGTCTCAAATATATGTCATATGCTGCCTGGCTGTAGACACCCCAGCTGAATGCAGTCACATACTGCCTACACAGAGGCATTGTATGCCTGTTGTACAAGGCCATGTCCAACACAGGAGTAATGGACATGCTCCACCCCAGAAAACCCAAACCAATTGGGGCTGTGAGAGTGAGAGATGTCAACCTCAACACATAATGAAATAGGATGTGCTGGAGGGACAGATACATAACCCAGAGGCTCCCTACACCCTGGAACAGAATCCCACTCCATGTTAGGCAGAGCCCCTCACTGACTCTCTTCAACAGGAATCTAGCCAAGTGGCTGGATGATCGTAGATGTACACTGGGGGTCTTCACTCTATCACGTCCAGACAGAGGCACAGTAAAGTAAATCATAAATGGCCATAATATTCACATAGCAAGGGGTGGCGAAAGCCACACACACTCTGGCTAGGCTTAGAAATGCCCTAGGGCGGATAGCCTAGTATGAACCTATGAACCTATGAAGATACAAATTGTACAGGACACTAAGGATAATCACAAGGCTTTCTTAACTGATGGTAGGAACCTTGTTGGGAATTCACAGATATGCTCTGAATCACTCAGATATTACTAACAACATGCCAAACACACACACATATTGCCAACATCCAACCTGACAGGCGCAGTGCAAACCCCCCCCCCCCCCCAAATGCAAAATATCTATCCCAGCAGAGTGCTGGCCCCCTGACATTGCAGATGCTGAGGTAACAGCCAGCATCTACAAAGCAAAACACACAGCATCAGTGGTATGAGATGGTTTCCTGGGCTGAGTCCAACATGGACTCCAAGAAGAATGGAATGCCAAATAACACTACTGCTCAATGTCAGCCTTACCACAGGATATGTACCCAAAGAGCAGTGTACAACAACAGTGGTCCTTCTCAACAAAGGTGTTGCCTGAATGGATACTGCAAACTACCACCCCAGAATCCTGACAAGCTTGGTCTGCAAAGCTATGGAAAGGATCAGCATGTACCGCAGACATAAAGATATTGGGGACCTACTGACACTGGACCCTACCCAGTGTGGCTTTCTTAAGTGCAGATCCTTCCCCTTAAGCATGTTTCACTCATTTGAAACAGTCATTAAGGTCATTGATGAGGGGAATGTGGTCCACACAGCGTAGCTGGACCTTGCAAAGGCTTCCATACAATACCCCACGTGTTCATTATAGATAAGCTCACCAGCTTAAATATAAACCCCTATGTCAGTAGAGGGGTTGCAAACCAGACCAATGACAGAACTGACATGGTCAGAAATGCTGCAGCCATGTCAGACTACAAACCAGATATAACTGGCATCCCACAAGGCTTGGTTCTGGGACCTCCCCCGTTTGGTATATATGTCCCATAGGTACAGGCCAACATGGAAGGACTGTGTCTGAACAAGTTTGCAGAGGACTACAAACTGGCCACCATATCTGACCCTCCTGCTGACACAAGCATCTCACAAAAGGGCCACATAGAAACAGACAACTGGTGCCATAGCCATGTTAGCAAGCTAATTGCAGAAAAGTGTATAGTCAACCCCTGTGGATATACAGTAAGTGCCCACGAATTACCACATAGGTGTTAACCCATTAAGTACTTAACATGTAATAAGAGACCTGGGGACACAAGATGATAGATATCCCACATTGGACAAGCATGTGGCTGTAGTGGTTACAGAAACATACCATATACCCACCTAATCATGAGGGTTGTCAGATCTAGATCAGGGGAGGTCATGGTGGCTCTGCAGTCATCCTTCATCAGTGTTACAATTGACTACAATAGCCCCTGTGGGATGTACCTCAGCAGACACCTCCATCAACTGGAAAGTCCTCAAAAGTACCTCACCAGGAGTTGCCTGATTAAACAAACTGCAGCTCCACACACTGCCATACTGCCCACCCAGAGGCAAGCTGTGCCTGATGTATAAAGCCATGTCCAAGCTGGAATCAATGAACATGCTGCACCTTGTACAATCTGAATGGCAGTGAGCTATGCACATGAGAGACCTGAACCCCAGCACTGAGATACATAGGACAAGCTGTACTGAATGATCCATAACACAGAAGCCATCCCCGCTCTTGAGTAAACTCCCAGTACAGGTTAGCCAGAGAGTCACTCATCAACTCTCCTCAAGAGGAATCTTGATGAGTGGATGGGAGATGGTAGGTTTACCCTAGGTATCACTGTTATGTCATGGGTAGACGGAGGCACAGTATACTAACCATGACATATGCCATGGCAAACTCTAGTTACAATGTGTGTTGAAGGACAAACACACTCTCCGACTAGCATTAGAAATGGCCTAGGGCACATTGCTAGTGTTTGCCAATGTACACTTATGTTGTGGAATACACTACCAATGTTGGACAAGCCTGGTTTAAGTAGTTCATATCTGAACATAATGCAACATGGTCAGATGTGCACAACTGGCCCCTAACCAGTCTGTTGTGCTCACTATGAAAATGTAAAGCAGTGATAGGACTAAAGCCCAGGATACTGTCCACCACATTGAAAGTACTGAACCAGTACACTATACGGTACTACAGTGTTAGGTCTGTATGAAAGGATGTTGACAACTGTATACAAAGTATCCCAGGAAAACCCTGCAGGCACAGTATAATCCCTGTTGTGTTCAGACACAAAGCAGTTGGACAGTAAGTACACAACATGACACACAACACACAACCATAAACGTGAGATATTGTTGAAGTTCACACTCATCCACAAATGTGGTGGGCTGCAGAGTTCAACATATGGAAAGCTTACACTGGGCATGCTCGCACACTTTGATAAATGAGACATATGTCAGACAACATGCCATGGAAAGCCTGAACTGGGCATGCTCACACACTTAGGCCAAATCTCAGTTTAGCAGTTGGCCACACATATCTGGTATTTGTACGTGTTATTACAGGAACCAACCACATTACAGCAATCTGCCCAGTGCACACAGTTAAATGACTACAGAGACATAAGTGATATAGTGGATCCCTCTCATATTCAAACATCTTCCATAGATACACAAGTTGTTCATAGAAACAGGGAATGCTATGGCAATAAAGACCTGCAAACAGTCTATCAGCAACAAATATTGTGCAGCTGACAATTAAACATATGGGTGTAGAGGTCAACACTGGGCTGTTTGCCCTAGGGAATGACAGCTTAGCCAGAGTGTGCTTGGCGTCTGCCTCCCCAGTACAGTAGGCTACTGTGCCACTGTAAAGTAGGTCACATAAGGCACCGTGTGAGGCTAGTGTGCTGTGACTCCATCAAGCAGGGACACAGTGGAGATCCCAGGGGTTGAATTTGCTAAGCCACAGCCATGTTGTTGGTGTGTGCTGGAAGAGGGTTGGTGAGGACCTCTAACAGTAAGTGGGCGTCAATAACAGACTGAGGGGAGCCTTATCTGCAGTGTCTGGATAAATTCAATGTCAACACTTTGTCGTGATGATTATGAGGGATTGAAGTGTCGTGCCAGTACTGTTCAGAGATGTCCTCCCTCTGTGGGCTACTGCTCTGCAATGTATTAGCTCACTCTGTCTGTTGGACAGCTCATATATGGCTGGTGTACACCTGACCTGTTGTGGAGGAGTCATGGGTATATTTAGGATAGCATGATCAATGCAAACCTTCCACATGCTCATGGAATGCAATTGTCAAGAATTATGCAGAGTGGCCTGTATACTCCCCCAGCATGGGTCCTTTGAAGTCTTCCACCCTAGTCTTCACAAGTGTAAAGTCTGCTTTTGATAAATACACTTTGTTTGCAGTGACAACCTTGCCTGGGGGTGGGGATGGGATATGGATGTCCAGGGAAAGGTGGGTATGGTCAGATATCAACAATGGTGGTCTACCTCTGGTGTGGAACAGTGAGTACCCATGTTGCAGATGGTCAGGTGCAATATGTATTCCCCCTTGTGGCTGTGGTGAGTGGTTCTGCCATAGCACATGGACTCACAAATTGTAGTGGCTGTAGGGTAATGTTGTAGAGGCCTGAGTAGTTCCCACACACAATATACCTGTACCTGACGTTAACAACTTGAATGGTGTATGTGAACACCTTCATATCTTGGCACTGTTCCCAGGGAAGCAAAGTGTGTGTCCTGGATGTGGGAGGGGTGGTCCGAACTGGTTGTGTTGTGTGTTACAGGTCCTGTGGTCACGAAGCATGGTATAGAACATAACCTGCCAGTGCTGATGTGCATATCTGACCCTGAAGTAGGTGGCTGCAAATGCATATATATGCTATCCCCCACCTGACAGGTAGTACTAGATGTACATACCTCTGTAGAAATAATGATGTCAGCACCCTATAAATACTGCAGGTGCAGAGCAGATGTCCAGTAATTCAGATAGTGCACTCTGCTAATGCATCTCCCTCAAGTGTCATAATATAGTTAGGTAGGGGTTTGAATCCTGCAAATGTTCAGTTTGAGCGGGGTTGGTGGGTGTGCAATTCTGTGTGAGAGAAATGTCCCTTTTGGCAACTAGGAGAACACATTACAGGATGCACATTCCCCTTTCTAAACACTGATGATGTCAGCACCCTATAAGTACAGCAGGAGGAGGGAATCTTCCCAGTAATGTGAATAGCTCGCTCCGCTAATGCATCTGTCTTGCGTGTCAAAACATAGTTAGGTAGGGGTTTGAATCTTGCAAATGACAACTGTGTGTGTTTGGGGGAGGGGGTGTAGTGTGTGTGCAATTCTGTGTGAGGGAAATGTCCCTTTTGGCAACTGGGAAAACACACTACAGGATGCACATTCACCTTTCTAAACACTGATGATGTCAGCATCCTATAAGTACAGCAGGAGAAGGAAAACCTCTGAGTAATGTGAATAGCACGCTCTGCTAATGCGTCCATCTTGAGTGTCATAACATAGTAAGATAGGGGTTTGAATCCTGGAAGTAGGGTGTGTGCAATTACATGTGTAAGAGAACTGACCCTTTTGGCAACCAGTACAACACACCAGCTGGTGCATATTCCAATCTCTACACAGAGATGATGTCAGCACCCCACAAGTACAGCAGAAGAGGGCAAATCTCCCAGTAATGCAAATAGCACGCTCTGCTACTGCGTCTCTCACTACTGTCATAGCACAGTTAGTTATGGCTTTGAATTCCACATATGCCATGTGTGTTTTTGTCACACAGAATGCCCATGTGTGTGGGTTGTTGTTCACAATAATGCTTGACATCGATTAAACCAGTAATGGACAAAGATGATGTATGTGTGTGCCAAATACACATATGTACCTGTGACCTTCAATAGTTCCCATGTCTGACACCTGCCACATGTGAATACATGGTATTTGCTCTGGATAACATTATGACTGTGGTCTTCTGTGCAGGTGCTGCATGTGGTATGTGTATATACAGTGTGAGTTGTATATGGTATCATCCTAGCAGCGAGGGATAGACATCTGGTCTGGGGCATATAGTCTACATGTTGTTGATGAACAGGTGCTGCATATTTTCACCTGTTGTGGGAGTGGTAACAAGTTGTTCCATAGCAATGCAGTGACTACATGCTAGGAACCTTTCAGCTAGGGTGTTGTAGCTACAGTAATTCATCAGCATTCAGTAATACTTCAGCATTCTTGGTGAGGGTATGATGCCAACCAAGGTCAGGGTCATACCAGCCTGTGCCACATGCTCAGAGAGCCCTTCTATGTTCCCTATCATGTAGTCCAGGGAGGTACATCACAGGTCAGCCATAGTGGCATGGACAATGACTGAGTCATATGTGTCCATGCCTCTGACTGACCTGTATGCTTGTGTTATGTGGTGGACCATAGTGCCCCACGGGCATATAACTGTGACCTTCACCTTGTCCAGCCTGGTGAGTGGGACCTCACTGTACCAGACAATAAAGGTACCTAACACAACTGTAGCAGGTGTGTTGTCTAGCCGTACAGGCTGTGACTGTTTGGCACACAGGATTTGTGTGCTATGTGTTGCACGTGCTGTGTTCCGGCTTAACGTATGCCTGTGTGCCAGCTGCAGAGATGTCTGTTGCTCAGGCAGCATGCTATTCTGAGGCTCCACGAATGGACCAGTGTGTTCATGTGTTTGGATTGCTGTCAGTGTAGATCTACATCAGACTGGTATTGTAGTCACTGTAGTATTTTATGCCACCTGACAGGTTATGCCAGTACTGGGTTCAGAGTGCTTAATCCCCAGTTTGGCTATGTGGTTGCATCTCATACATGTGTTGTACGTCCATGTGTAGGGGAGAGGGTTGACTGTGTACATGTGGCAGCTGTGACATTGCCACATGACCCACATATTCCACAACTGTATCATAGAGGTGACTGACAAGTGACCTTTGCACATGCTACCATTGTATTGTGATTGCCATGGTGATTAACAGCACATAGGGCCAATGGGGAACAAGGTACAGAAGGTGAGTATGTGAGGGTGTAGTGCCTGTGATTAGTTAGCACTAGCATATATGACTGCTCACGTGGTCAAATGCCAGGTAAGACATATGCAATGTGTCAAAGGCAACGTACATGTGAACAGGACAAACAGTGACGTTCTGTCAAGTGAGACATGGACATACATATAGTAAGCTATGCAGATGTCACTAGGAGTCCACAGAAGCTCTGTAAATCTGCATTGCAGGTGGGATCAGTGTTCCAGGGTAACTGCAAGCAAACATGCATGCAAACAAAGCTACAGTAAGCAGGGCTGCATGTAGTCCATTGTACAACAAACAAGCTGTACCACTTCCAGTAGGTAACAGTGCAAATATGCAGGCACTATACACATGTACATGGAAATACACAGTTCAGATGGCTAGGGTCCAGTCTCAGTGCACACAAGTGTACAGACCATGTACCGTCAGGATGTACAATAACTGGATGGAAACCCAGGTGCTCATACCTGCAGTAATACACATGTCAAATAACAGACACTAAGCCTTCATTCAGTGGTTCCATACTTAGTAGGATGTATGCTACCTGTCCTGCCACCACAGTATCCCTGACATTTATGGGGACTCTCCCTCCTGTGAAAGTTAGTTTTGTGTGTTGGGGCTGTCTAGCATGGTATGAGATGTGAGCTTGCAATGCTAGGGTGCTCTTGTGTGTCCTATACCAGTCGTGTAGTACTGCACACATATCAACATCCTCAAACATCCGCATTGCAGAGTCCAGTGTGGGCAACATGCCACTTGCAGTTTACATGTCCATCATTGCGTATCAATACTTTCATTACCTTATCCCCTGTGCTACCTATGTATGTAGCCTTCTGTTGACATCCTTACTACCAATATGCCAACATGTGCAGATGATACACTATGGTACTTACCATGGGTGTAGACAACAGTACAAAACAATCATACCCTTACTGAATCAGGCATGCTGGGATATACCCACAATTATATCAGCACACAGTACTGTTAACAACATGATACTATTACTACACGTCTATGTAGTCACCCTGTGCATCAGCAACATGTTAACCTGTACCTGCACTGATGTTACAGATTGCAGGAGGTGGCACAGTTTCATCATATGAACAGGGTGAGAACTTGGTATGCCTGAGTCTGCCACAGATACCACCAATTGACATGTATGTGTATGTGTGTTGGTGAGGGACAGCAGTACAAGGTGGGGCAATGTTGATGCAGTGTGTGCATGTATGCGGTAGCCCTAGGTGTTGTCAATTTGCATGTGTGTATGGATGCACACAGTTCCACCTCGTGGCTGCCATACACCAGTGTTTGTGGACAGCCACAGACTGTACCTGCCAGGTCATACAGATCAGTGTCTCTGGCCATGGACACGGTACCTGTGCCTTGCAGGGGTGCTACGGACTGTATCCAGTACCAATCCAGACTGGGTACTGTCATCAGAAGCAAGTGTTCATTGACTGGACACAGATCCCTGTTGGGCCTGTCCAGAGCCACGTGCACATGGTCTCCTGGGGAGGTCTGATGACAGCACAGACCCAGCATTGCTGGGGCTGCTGCTGGCACTATGGGGGCGGCCGCGGCCCTGTTGTCATCCATGATGACTGCCAGCTGCTGCTGTTGCTGGCATACGCCCATGTCGATGCCTCAACCGTCCACCATTGCCCTGGCTCATGGACATGTAGTTGTGGAACCGATCTAATATGTCCCCACAACGTCTGTCTATGACAGCGGTGAAATTAGGGATGGCAGCCGCAATGTCACGCATACTGTCAGTCATGGCTGTGCGACATGCTGACCCTGTCTGGTGTACTGTTCCATACGTGACTGTGCCTGCATGACAGCCCAAAACATAGCTGAGGTTGTAAGACCTCTGTGGGCACGTCTGACAGGGGCAGTACGCCCACAGATGCTCCCACGAGAACCTCTGAACATCTGTCTCTGTGGTACCATCTCAGGGCCATGCCCATGGCTGCTGTGTGGGGAAGCATGTGCCACAGATACCACATTTCCCTGGTCAATGCCCACTGTATCCTGTCCATCACCTAGGGACATTGGTGACAAAGGGTGTATTGGCAGGATGACTGTGCGCATTGATGGGGTTGACAGCTGTGTACTGTCAATTGGCTGACCAATGATGGACCCTGGCATACCTTCCTGTGCCATTACACAGATGTCATCATTATCAGTACCCATGGCACCTGATTCAGGTTCCCTGCTGCATGACACCAGAGCAGAACCAGAACCTGTGGGAGGGAAACAGGAAACACAGTTTACAATGTCTACACAATGTTACCAGTGATGCACACATGCACAGGTGCACACATGCACACATGCACACATGCACAGGTGCACACATGCACACATGCACAGGTGCACACATGCACACATGCACAGGTGCACACATGCACACATGCACAGGTGCACACATGCACACATGCACAGGTGCACACATGCACAGGTGCACACATGCACATGTGCACACATGCACACATGCACACATGCACACATGCACAGGTGCACACGTGCACACTTGCACACAGTTGCACACTTGCACACAGTTGCACATTTGCACACTACTCAGTATGCGAGATATCAACACACAGACACATACACACCTGCATGCATACACAGAGCACTACTAAGTGAGCCTAATATTACTATTACTATCAAGACTATTAAAGGTATTGTTAATACACACTCACCAGCATGGATAGGCTGCATTGCTGTTACACCGGAGGGACCTGCAGAAGTGAGGAAATTAATGTCAGTGGGAACAACTGTGCAATTGTTACTGAGTATGATACAGGTCAGTAGTACAACAGTTGCCTTTCACAGGTCAGCTGCTGATATTGAGAATATCACACTTGCACATTAAATACTATGATGACAGCTACAAACCAAGGACACACCTCACACATGCATTAACTACCAGTGTACACAACAGTCAACAACACATATGGCATATTACCTGCATGCTGGTAGTCTTGGTGCTGTGTGGCTCCAGCCTCCATCATAATGCAGGTCTGCTGCTATTTTTGTTGTTGGCGGGCTGGAGCCACAACACTTATGAGTAGTCCCTCCAGTCTGGTGAGTGGGGGATGTGTAGCCACCCCACCACCTGTGGCAACCTGTTGCCAGTGGATATCCGACGCACACTGATGGACATTTCTGATTAAATCACTGCAGTGATGTCGTACCTACTCATATGTCCTATTATGCGTGCCTATGTCATTTACCCGATGGACCAGGTCTTGCCACAGTGCAGCCCTCTCCTGCTGATTCTGGCTGGTGCGGGAAAAGAGTATTGCATAATCCCGCACCAGGCTCTGGTGTATCTCCTCATCCTCAGCTGCAGAGTACGCTGGATTGCGCTGGTGAGCCATGGTCCTGAAAAAGGAAATAACATGATATCAGCAAAATATGTCAGCAGAATTTGGCACACATACTAGACATGCTATTCGACTGTTGTGATACAACCTGTCTCACATATATAGCATCTGTCTGTCTATTGGTGGATACACATGTAAATGGCCAGGTATCAGTGCTCAGCCAACAACTGTGCAACAGTACCTGGCACACTCCATACAACATACTACCAAACCCCAGCAGTCAGAACACTGATTCAAGTCCAAAGCCCTTCCTCACTCTGGGGGTTTGTATCGAGGTACTGTATGGGGTAGATCATCAACTACTGTGAGCTGACCACAAACTAATTGCCCTGGATATACATATCCCACCTCCACCACCAGCACAAACGACTACAGTGCATAACATTTCAAATGCAAACTTTACACTTCGTAACACTGACATGGTATCCTTTAAGCCCACTGGGCCAGTGGAAGACACAACCCACAATGCTGACTCCTTCACAAATTATTTCTATGGACATTTCCAAGAATGCATGGATCATGCAATCCCATATAAGACCAAGACACTCTCCACAAAGGGAAAACATCCTGTCTGGTGGACCCCAGCCATAGACAGATTGTATAACAAAAGATGGAAGCTACTGCAAGACACAGCATAATTCCATAAAGGGAAGGCATGTCTGATCAGCACTAGTAAAGAGCTATTTTCTCTCATACAAACATCCATGGGCAACTTTGAGAGGGAAATCAACAGGGACACTACAGATAACCACAAGGCCTTCTTCAGTTATGTTAGAAACCTGGTCAGAAACCATCCAATATGCTCATAGTTAGTACACAACAACAAATAATTCACTGAACCCACAGATATTGGCAACATTGTGGCAGACAGGTTCAGTGCAAGTTTCCCCCTCCCTCTCCCCCAAACTAAGACATACTTATCCCAGCTGACTGTAACCACCCTGTCATCACAGATGTCCAGGTGAGAGCCGCCCTCAGAAAAGCAGAATACACAGCATCAATGGGACCTGATGGTATCCCTGGTTGCATGCTACATGAACTCCAAGAGGAGTTAAACACACATATAGAAATGCTATGTAACACTAGCCTGACTACAGGATATGTACCTGTACACTGGCGTACAGCAGCAGTGGTTCCACTCCATGAAGAAGGCACCTCTACATACCAATACAATACAACACAATACAATACATTACAATACAATATGCTATTGCCCCTGGGACTACAGCAGCATACTGTTCTGCTACCCTGACCATTGTGACACATGTAATGTGATGGTACCTGCTCCTTTCAAACAGTTACACAGGATGACTCATATGTCATATTACCTATCTGACTAACATTCAGCAGGGGTATGTGTGACATGTACTCATGGGGAGTCTTGCTTCTTAATGCTGTGTGGTTTATTGCAGGGTATGTCTTATCTGTGGGTAGGAACCTGTACCTCCACCATGTGCTCTCTACTGCGGTGTCATGGATGACACACAGCAGTCATTTAGGTTGTGGATGGTGTGAGGTGTTACTATGGTTGTTGGACATCTGTCATGGGTGTGACTTAAGTATGTAAATCCAGGAGTGGTAACCTCTATGTGGGTAGTATGTGTGTACTCTGTGGTGTTGTCAGTCACTGTGCATTGGTAATGTGTTTGAGTGCATTGTCACAGTGTTGTACATGTCACTGTGTCCTTCTCCATATCTGTAGCTGTCATGTGAGGTACATACCGTGGCAGCCATTGTGTGCTGTGGAGGGGTACACTGACCTACATGTCCATAGCTGACACACCATGTCTGCTGACACATACCATGTGCAGGTGTTCCAGGAATAGTATGCCACTGTGACTATCATTGGGGGGACTATTGTACACATTTATGACCCTGTTCACCCCTGACACATGCAGTGGTGGGCAGCCAATCACATATCTGGTGGTTACTGGTGTAGGTGATTTGAAATGGGGTATGGTACTCCAATTTCAACACTGGTGTTCACTCCATGCCTTTGTCACAAGGCACCTGTTGCAATACATCTGTACACATGTGCCTCACTCAGAATATATATATATATCTCTCTCTCTATATATATATATACATATATATGTATATATATATATACATATATATGTATATATATATATATATATATATATATATATATATATATGTGTGTATATATGTATATATATATATATGTATATATATATATATATATGTCTGTATACATATACATATATATATATATTGATGTACATATATTGCTATAGATATGGAGAGGGGGGTGTGTGACAGAGAGGGGGTGAGAGTGACAGAGGGGGTGGGACAGGGGGAGTGTGAGATCGTCATATACAGTCATCTGTAGATAGTCAGATCTGTCTGTCTATGTATATGTAGCTACATATATCTATATCTCTATGTGTGTATTACATATAAATGTTTCTACATATTCTATCTATCTACATCTGTCGATGTATTCCTACATCCCTCTCTATGTATGTATACATATATGCATATTATATATATATATATATATATATATATATATATATATATATATATATATATACATACATACATATATTGACATACATACATATCCATATGATAGATGGGTATATCAACATGTTTGTTTACAAAACTGTATACACACACTAACATACTGCTAAACATACATAACTGTGAAACCTACTTTGTACATTGCACTACAACCTACATTCAACCTACATTGATATGTGCACATAGATGCCCTCACATACATATGTATGTACAGCCTTCACTGATAGTTGCTGTATGTCCCCTGCCCTATGCACATCTTCATATACATATGGATACAGACCAATGACACATATGGAGGGTTCACAGTATGTAGACTTTTAAAGTATTACTTTACATTACTTGTGTTTGTCACAGCTGCTTGCGTTGCCGTTTGGTTTGGTGTCCTGCTGCTCCAGTTGTCAGTTGTCAGCTTTCGAGTGGGTTTTGATGACTGGTTTTGTTTGTGTATGTTTTTCTCTCTCTCTCTCTCTCTCTCTCTCTCTCTCTCTCTCCCTACCTCCACAGGGTGCAATGAAAGTATTCCATGTGTGGACTGGGAGTACAGCATGCTTTTGTAGGTATCTGCATATGTCCATGTGATGGCCTCTGCACCAATTGTTAGCAAGCATTTGCTAATTGCATGCAGCCAGTTGTGTACTGATTGCAGTTCTCACTGTGATTCCAGGACAGTGCTATAAAAAGGTATGTGAGATAGGCGTAGCCCTTTCAGAGTTTAAGGGCAGGGAGCATGCTGGTATGCTGTGGACACTGTTCTGTGAGTGTAAAGGTTAGTATCTCTCTCATATTTCTGGCTGTGTTGTAGATTAACATTTCTCCATTCATTTCTCTAGTTTCCTGTACTAAGTGTGTATGTACACTGACACCTAAGACTACTACTACTGTTAATGTGGGTGTGAGTGCTTTCCTCTGGGACATGTGATGTAACTGGTATATAGCAGTGGCTCTTGCACTTTGTTGCTATGGCTTCAATATTTGCCCTTTACATTCACTACTTGTATGCCTGCTATGTGTCTTGACTGTAGTGTGCTGCTGTGGCTTTCCTATTTTCCATGTGCATTCACACCTTGGAATGCATGCTATATCTGCTAGGGTGTTACTGCATGCAGTGTGGTCTGGCCATGGTATGAGCCTTGACATCTATTAGGGTATTTGAGTATGCTGCTGAGCAGGCCCCAGAGACTCTCAGGTGCATCTTTTATCTGCCTCATGGAATGGTACATATCAGTGGGGTACACACATTAAATTGCCTGGTATTCTGCAGTTGTGACTGTGGGTTAGCATGAGCATATGTATTACTACACTATTTCCGACATGCAAGTGGTGCATACTTTCAGTACTTCATAGTTACCATTGCATGTGTTGTAACACCTTTCTGCCTACTGTTTGTACATTTCACAGGGAGTCTGTGGGGCATCCCTGTAACTCAGTCACTGTTGCTATGTCTAGGCTCTTAACTATTCAAATATGTCAGTGTCAGACCTCTCAAGTGTACAGATATTTGCAGGTTGTCCACATTTTTGCATCATATTTTGGTCCATATCTCATAAACAGCTTTTTCTGGCAAATCACTCTGGGCTCAAGTCAGACTATAGTGACAAACATTTCAGTTTCAGACTTCATACCTTTCCAAACATCCAACAAAATGCAGAACCTGTTACTCTCTCAACTGTCTAAGTTTGTTGGAGCATTATTTGGAATGTGTCCCTGTTTTTGGGCCTTTGCTCCACATTTTTTATTACTTAGTCCAAATGTGTTCCTGTAAGAGGTTATGGGGTATGGGCAGTGATTATCCTGCTGTGAGTATGTGTGTGGCTTGCAAGGTGCTACAGTGACATTATTACCTACTAGCTACCAACTAGCATGGTTGTTTCTGTTCACACACTACTATTATAGAAATCCACTACATTTGACAGTAAATATACATGACATGCTTTGTGTACTACACATCCTATATTCCCTTTACATTCATTCCTACTATTACATGATATATTTATTGTAGCACAATGTTTTTATATAATGGTCATGGCTTAGTGGTAAGTCATGCTGACTACTGTTTCCAAGGTCCAGGGTTCTGGACTGACAGTGGGATTTTATTTTGCTTTTCAGCAGACTACAGGCCTTGTCATTCAGAGTGACTAAGGCACTTTTAAGCAGTTGTAACCGGGTTAGTGCTGGTTTGCGCAGTGCTCCCGCATGCGCACTGGCGTTCAGCTCCATGCACACCCACTTACAACCGCTTAAAGGTGCTTACTCTTGCGCACACCCACGCTAATTTCTTTGAAAGAAATGAAAATGGGGAGACAGGAAAATGGTGAAAAAGGAGTCACAAAGAGGGCAAGACAGTAGGGAAACAAGCTCGGGTTTTGCAGGAGGGATGTAGGTAAGGCCCATAGCTGCCCACTTCTTCATCAGCAACAGCTGTGCATGTGTTTGTAATTTGGTGTGACATTTGAAACCTTCCACCCCTGAGAGAGGTGTAAGGACAACAATAATACTTGTACAGCCAATTGTAATTGACAGTTTCCATGTCCAGCAGACATGTGTGCGAAATGGGCAGCTATGTATGGGGCATAATTTTTTTGTGGGTACAGAGTGCCCTTTTTTTTTTTTTTTTTTTCAGGTGAGAGTGGTATGTCAAGTACAGGAAGTCGGTATAGCTAGGGAGGTAGGTTGGGTAGGTTAACAGACAAGACAAACAAGATGCATACAGGGGCGGTGTATGACACATGTGGGGGGGTTACACAATTGACGGGGACGGATGTTTGGATATCTAGAGCCCATGAGCCCACAGATGGCAACAGTGGAACTGATATCCCCACCCATGGGCAGTTGCCACTGTGCCTTCACTGCCCAGGACAGGGCTGTGCTGGGGGCTGTGTAGGCCGGGCAGCAGGCACACCTATTAGTTGTGCCACCTGTGCCTCAAGCTGGCGTAGGGGCCCAAGAACAGCTTTCCGGATCTCCCTATGCACCACAGTCCGGACACTATGGAGGGTGAGTGGATGTTCTCCTCCTGCCACACTTGCAGAGGGGGGATGAGCCCCATCCCCTGCAGCGCTTCAACCCAGGTGGCACAGGGCCACCGGAGGAGGGTCCGTCCTGGGCACTACTGCCAGGTGCACTCACCAGCTGAGGAGGGAGAGGTGGGACCGCTGGAACCTGCCTTCCCTGTCATCTTATGTTTTGCATTATGTCATGACAGTCTGGGTTAATAACGTACAATACCATTCACAATTATTTGTAACAGCATGCATTAGTATTCCCATTAACCAAACACCCAGATATTCAAACCATTGAACAGCAAGCATAACACATGCATATTTTGAACAGCAATACACAGTTCAACAACATGCAGGGTTGATTGATGGCAACAGGCCATCAGGTTTGGATGTATGAACAGGGCAGATGCATCAACGTACATGCAAATATGTATGAACCAACAGGACAAATGTCCAGGGGTGTTAATTGTGATTGCACATACCAATTTCACGTGGAATGTATTATATGTGGTTATAGGGTAGGGTGAAGAAAATTTAATTAACAACTTCAAATACCAATACATATGCTGTACATTTTTAATAGCTGCAGATATATGCACACTACAGTTCTGCCTACAGTTTCCTATGTGATAACTACTTCACGTTGGTGATAGGAATGTTACTGCTACATCAATATACATTTTCATTTTTATTCATACACATTCATATCTGGCTCTGTTCAGCTACATCATCCTGCTACATTTGCTTTATATAGCTATAGACAACTGTGGATGTTTGGTATTTCAGACAACCATACTATCTGCATATTGCAGACTGAGAGCAACATATCCAGATTTTGGGATACACATTCCAGCTGCAGTAACATTTTCAACACATGTTACTGTTTGGTTCTGCTTGTCACATTCATTTCATTCTGTACTGACTGCAGTATACTTTATTCAGGAGTTATTACTACTTTATTGGTGGATTCATAACTCTTTCTCACACTCTCTCACTTGTTTTATTTTTACAATTCAGGATGGTACTTAATTCTAGGCTTTATTGACATGTTTTACCTGTAGTTCTAACAATCCTTTCCAACAGTCTCACTTCTGTCATGTTTCTGTATTTCAACAGGGATATGTTTCACACATGTGTTTTACTCAGCTTCTGCGGCTGTACTTTTCAGCCTGCTGCAGGTTATGTACTATTATATTACAGGTGGGACATCTTTATTTCAGACTTGTTTCATTTTTCTGTTTGGATTACAGACTGCATCACACTTTTGTAATCAAGCAATACTTGCAAACCCTCTTACACTGTTACTTGCACATTTTATTAATTAATGACTACACTGCACTCTTTTGCTAACTGTCATACTTATATATTTATTTACAGTTAGAGGGAGAGGATTACTGACCTGCCTGGTGGCGCAGCCATGCCAGCCTATCGCGGTTCGCAGAACAGACACCTGCAGCTTTAATATAAATAAAGTAATATTGGAATACACATCTCCATAATATCAGCTAGGTTAATTTCTTACATAAATAATTACATGTAACTTACTCGGTAGTGGGGCGTTGGGCATTTGCCGGGCCTCCTGGATCCAACGGTTCAGTTGGTCCTGCTTCCATCTCTTCAGGTCCGCATGGTGGTGACGGACTTGCTCACCAGTCCTTGGTATCCCTGTGGCACTGGTGAGATCATGAGCCAACCGGTCCCACGCCTCAGCCCTATATGCTCCCCACAGGACCTGGCCCTGCATGAGTTGGGCCTCATGATTGTGGACAAGGAGCCAAACCATATATTTGGACTCCTCACCGCCCCACCTCTGTGCTCGAAAGCAACTACCCTCACCTACACCTGACATTCTGGCTGCAAGTCGGTTCTACAATCGGTTATGCTGTGTATTCCCGCCTATGGGGCTTATATATGCCGTTTTTCCCGCACTTATCTGTGATTGGCCATTTTGGAATTGTATCAGCTTCACAAATCCTGCTCTGTCATGCTCCTCTTTCTATTCATTCCTATATATATGCTATTACTGCATTTCTAAGTGCAACTGTCATGGCTTAGTGGTTCAGTACCTTGACGATGGTGCATGGTATCCTGGGTTTGAACCTGGCCACTGCTTTTTATATTTTATGACTGTCTACACAGGCAAGGAGGTGTGTCTGTGTAAAGGCAGTTTTGTTACAGCTTGCTCAAAGGTGCCCGTTGGTTAGCTTGTTGGCGAGGTGCGCAGTTCCGCGCAAATGGGTTACGCTGGTTTACACGTCATTTGGCTGTCAGCACGCATATTACGCTCAACTCAGCCATGAGCACACAGTTTCAGCATGTTAAACCACTGCTCACCTACAGGCACTCATTTTATACCTGTTAAACCACTGCTCACCTACAAGCACACATTTTACACCTGTTAAACCACTGGTCACCTACGGGCACTCTTTTTATACCTGTTAAACCACTGCTCACCTACGGGCAGATGCACTCAACTTGTTAAACTGTAGCTCAGCTATAGGCACATCTGACATTTTTTATTATTTTGTTATCTCAAATTTCTTCAAAATATATGGCTCATTTCATTATATTTTACATAAAATATAATTTTATATGTGTAGATATATGTCAGGGACTTGTTTCGTGCTTATTTCACTAAAAATAAAAATTGATGTTGGGGGGGGCTTGAACCATCACTGCCTGCTCTGCAGCTGATGTCTCTACCGCTACGCTATTGCTTCTTGGCTTACTTTGCATATTTAGTTCTTATATGCTTTTCCACTGACTGCTAACTGTGGCTAAGCTACGGGCACGCCCGCGCAAATGAGCGCACTCACGGGCAAACATCTTTACAATTAAAAAAAAAAATTATAAGATGTTCATTTGTACATTTTATGTTCATAGTCTGTGGGGGCATGTGTTGTGTTGTATTTATTCACATTTACACGGGCTCTGTTGTGGGGGTTTACTTTCGGGACTTTTACTCTTCTGGGGGTGTGTCTGTTTGCAGGGCTCGGCCTATGGACATGCTCCCTACTGTCTTCCACGGACCGTGTAAGCCTTAGATGTGATTCAGCATGCTCTCATGCATATGCATGACATGCTGACATCACACCGTTTAACTGCAGCCTCCGTGTAAGCCTTGTAACTCTTACACGGAGGCTTCGTGAATCCTGCCCAATGTTTTATTGCCAAAATGGACAGCAAAATAAAATACAGTCACAAAGTCTGTCTCGGCAAGTGTTCATATAAAGTGCTGGCCCACATAAGGTCCTTTTTTCACTCTCAGTTTGTGTTGTTCAGGAAGCATAGGTTCACAGTTCTGACACAAAAAGCTATAGTACAGAAAACTGATACCAGTTTATACAAATTATCACATAAGCAGGATAACTTACTTTGTCTCTCCATAACATAAGCAAGAGAAACTCAAACAGTTCATACATCATTCATGTCATAATACCTTCTAGACTTCAAACTTCAAGGATACTTCCAGACTGTACTCATAGCTCCATAAAGTCTGGAATCTACTTTTTCAAGGTTCAGTGGCCCTGTTTTATCTCTAAATGTAGCTGTTGGCTATTAATTGGTATGGTATATTTTGTCTGCTTTGTTCAGATTGTCTGCCTGCTTGTGTCTGCCTATCAGTCTACACCAATAGTCATCTCCTCCCTGGATAGATCTGACCACAAACTAATTACCTTGCAAATCCACATTCCTCCCACCACCACCACCACCACCCTCTCCGCAAAGGTAACCACCATGAAAACGTCTCCAAAGCTAACTTTGGGCTCCTAAGAACAGAGATGGCTAACTTCACAGCACCCATGCAAATGGAGAATAGTTGCATGACCACTGAATCATATACCAATTCACTGTATGAACATGTACACAAATGCATGGATCTCACTATACCCAATAGAACCAAGATGCTCTCCTCCAAAACAAGGAAGCCATTCTGGTGGTCCCCTGCCATAAACAAACTCTACAACAGAAGAAGAAAACTGATGCAAAATAAGGTGAAGACCCAAGACTGGAAAAACTCCCTTATTAGCCTCAATAAAAAGTTGAGATTCCTCATCAAATCCTCTAAAGCTAGCTATGAAAACAGAATTGCAGCAGATAGTAAGGATAACCACAAGGCCTTCTATAGTTATGTAAAGAACCTCCACGACAATACCCAAATTTGCTCTGAGCTACTGCACAATGGTACCTCTTATACCAAGCCAACAGATATTGCCAATATACTGGCCGACAGATTCAGTGTCAACTTTTCCCCTCTTTCTCCCCCAAAGGACCAATCACAATACCAGTAGATTGCCAGCCACCCAGTATTACTGCTGCACAAGTTAAAACAGCACTGTCAAGACCAAGAATACAGCTTCTGTGGGACCTGGGAATATCCTTGGCTGTGTTCTACATGAACTACACAGTGAACTGGCACCTCAGCTGTGTGCCCTGTTCAATCACAGCCTCACCTCAGGCTTTGTCCCTAACGAATGGTGCACTGCTATAATCATCTCTCTCCACAAAGGAGGAGCAACTACAGACCCTGGGAACTGTTGCCTCATTAGCCTGACAAGTTTGATATGCAAAGCTATGGAACACATCATCATGGACCTAATAAACAAGGATATAGGGAATCTCCAAACTGTGGATCCCAGACAGTTTGGTTTTGTGAAGGATAGATCTTGCCTTCCCAACTTGGTTGACTTCTTTGAGTCAGTCATCAGAGCTGTGGATGAAAGCAAGGTGGTTCATACAGCCTACCTTTATCTGGCCAAGGCCTTTAATACCATTCCCCACTCAGGAATCATAGAAAAACTCACTAAGCTAGGCATCAGCCCCTATATTACTAGGTGGATTGCTAATTGGCTCACAGATAGAACACATAGTGTGAAAGCAGCTGACTCCAAGTCAGACTGCCGACCTGTCACAAGTGGAGTCCCACAGGGATCGGCCTTGGGTCCTCTCTTGTTTGGTATCTACTTCTCAGAAGTTCAGTCCAACACAAAGGGACTCTGGCTGACAAAGTTCACAGATGATTGCAAGTTGGGAACCATTATTAACTCCCCATGTCATGTTGACATCCTACAGAAATGCCTCACTGAGACTAACGACTGGTGTCAGAACCATGGCCTTGAGCTCAATGCCAAAAAATATGTCGTCATCCCCTTTGGGAAAAACCCAGTTCCCATGAACTACTACATTGATGGTAGTCCATGGAACACAGAAGGCATTATAAGAGATCTGGGAAAACTGGTTGACAGCAACCTAGCTTTTGACCACCACACTTCCACTGTGGTCAGAAAGTCCTTCTATGTGGCACATCTCATTACTAAGGGTTTTCCATCCAGGAAGAAAGAGGTCATTGTCTCCCTCTACTCTTCCCTTATTAGGCCAGTCATTGAGTACAATGCCCCGTTTAGCATGTACTTCACTAGACACTTGCAACAACTGGAGAAGCTGCAAATGTACCTCACAAAGAGGATCCTAGGCCTTAACCACTTGTCCTATGGGGACAGACTCAAAAAACTCCAACTATTCTCTGTCTCATATCGCCTACTTAGTGGAAATCTCTGCTTGACTTATAAAGCCATGTCTGACTCAGCTCTGTTAGGAAATGCTACATCTAAAGAAATCCCAATCCCTCCACACCACACACTCCAGAGACCTCAACCTCATTACCACAATCAACAGAATGTGCTGAAGGGACAGTTTCATAACCCAGAGACTGCCCATGTTATGGAATAGACTTCCCATACATGTCAAACAGAGCACCTCACTGGCCCTCTTCAAGAGAAATCTTGATGAGTGGATGGGAAATAGAAAATTCACCCCGGGGATCACTCCAGTGGCTCTACATGACAGAGGCACTGGAAACTGTGGTCGGGTGGCATGATGCCAGGGTAATCCTATGGGCTAGGCTTGTAAAGGCTCCAGGGCCATTAACCTGGTACACACCTATGAACCTATGTATGTATATATTCATTTTATTTATTTGATTACTGCTTAGGTGGACTTTTTCAAAGACCATTTTAGATGTATTACAGATATTGTGGCAGTTACAATTCTTTAAACAACAGGAATGAAACAAATTAAAGTATGAAATTAGCACAGCTTTGAGAGAGTTAAATCAATGTGTATGTTACAAATGAAAGTTAACAGAAAGAATTATCTTGAGCAGAGTCTTAAAGAATTGCAGTCTGAAAATCCATTCCCTTTTTAAAATCATAAAAATGTGCAACATTTATGTTTACAAAGAGGCAATCCGTGTAAAAAGTGGAGTCAGAAATGTATTTTATGTGTGATATTTGAAGATTTGTTACATTATTATCTGTCAGTGAAACAGTGGCACAAGTATTATTTTGTAAGGTGCTCAGTGAGGTTTTTTCCTTAGTTCTGGGTAGCTGGTTGTCTTTCTCAGTACACTGAGGAGACATTTTCAGTACTCAAAAATTGTTTGTGTTTGCTGAGATGTTGGTTGGCTGTGATGCTTTGAAAATTGGTGTTTAAGCACACACACACACACACACACACACACACACACACACACACACACACACACACACACACACACACACAAACACACACACATACATACAAGGTTGCTGCAGGTGTTAGGGTATATGACACACTCCCTGAAAGTACTAAAATGCTGCACTGATGTCTTTAATCTCAATACTGGTTCTGGACATGGGTCAATTTGAGCCTAGAGAACACTAATGCGGGTACAGTGTACCCAGTGAATGAGGATGGCAACTGACAGCTTATAGTCAGCTGTGGGGAGGAAAGAAAAAAACTCCCACTGCAAACAAGCTATCTGCAATGGAATACTGCTAAATTATACATGGTATGACTTGTTGGAAAGAAATAGAAACAAATCTCCCTCTGTACTCCTCCCTCATTAGGGCATTAATTGAATATAATGCCTCATTTGGTATGTACCTCTCCAAACACCTGCACCAGCTGGAAAGGCTACATAAACACCTCAAAAAGAGAATCCATGGCCCCCCACACCTATCCTATGTGGACAGGCTCAAATCACTATCACTCTACTCTGTATCGTATAGATTGCTCAGAGGTGATTTGTGTCTCACCTACAAGGCAATGTCTGACCCTGCCCTACTAGAGATGCTCCTTATCCATAAGTCTAACCCCTTGCACATTACCTGCTCGAAAGGCCTAAATCTAATATGTGACATTAACCAAACCTGCTGGAGAGACAGGTGTGTCTCCCAGAGGCTGCCCTGTCTCTGGAATAGACTTCCCATAATCGTCAAATAGAGTGCGTCGCTGACCCACTTCAAGTGCAGACTTGATGAGTGGATGGGATACCACAAATTTGTCCCAGGGGTTCCATCTGTGTCCCTCATTGACAGGGGTGACAGTGCTGACTTAGGTTTCTTTCTGGGGGAAAAGCTCTTGGCTAGGCTTGTAAGGGACCCCAGGGCCATTAGCCTAGTAACCTCCTATGATCAATGCTTGTATGAGCGTTCCATTGGAAGGGTGTCCTATAGCAACTCCTTCTGGGCTATATAATTCAATAATTCAATAATAAAAATAAAAAACTTGCCAGGAAGTTGTAAATCCACACACTTATATACTTAAATTATAAAATCACCCACTTTCTATCTCACCAGCTATATGCAACACCCTGTCTGACAGCTTAAAGATACTAATATTGCCCAATTCTCCAATTAAACACAATAGAAAAGCTTTATAAAATAAATAAAATGCACCATTCTACAAATATATTGATCTCTAATATGATAATATGATTTCAGAGCTAATGCTACATCAATCGGTGATCAAAAAGGTAGTCCTCCTGAGCTGAAAGTCAAAAAATGCATACACACACACACACACACACACACACACACACACACACACACACACACACACGCACGCACGCACACACACACACACACACACACACTCAAGTCACATAATTTACGTGGCCACGATTTCATCTTACAACTGCTTAAAAGACTTCTCATATTGCATTCACATCCAAATCACTGACTTGTAGAGGCCAGCTGGTACCTCTTTTATATTGCTGATAATGTTTACACCCAGGGCAGCTATCATCTGTGCCTTGTCCTTGCTATAAAAACTACTAAAAGGCTATCTAAATAAAACCTGGCTGTGCTTCTGCACTACCCTAGGCTGAACTAGTCCCTCCCTCTTTCCACTGCCAGCATATCTTGATAATATTCAGACAGAAAAGCAATTAGTAAAATCTATTTCTTAGACAAAACATAACTATATTTTTGCCTAGGCAATACTATCTAGTCATCTCTGTTCAAAAGAGTGTGATCAGTGTGTTTAATGTCATCTTTATGAACTGCAACCTGTAAATACTCTATCTGTTGATGATGTTTTTTTTCAGCTTATTATAAATGTCCAAATATTTGCAGTATGTACAGGTTCACACTGTATGAGCTGAAACTGAATTTTTACTTAGTTAATATGTCATTCTTCCGTTTTTGGCTTTGTAGTAACTTTATTTAACTGTAACCACATTATGCCAATGTGAAGCTTTTCTCCCCAGGGCTCCACTGAAAATTGGATATATCCCAGTCGAATTTTCTTGGTAAACAAATGTCAAAAAATAAACTGGCTTACATTCTTTAGTGCTCTCTGCTGATGTGATCATTACATTTCATACCATCTTAAAACACGGGCACTTTCTGTAAAGTTGCAGGTTACTATAGGACTTGAAATATTCAACATTTAGTTTTGTCAAATGCAAATCAAAACTTCAAATTAATAATCAGCTGGCTAACTTCAAAACTATATTAGATGCAAGGTGAGACACACTGGATGTTAAATCAAGTTTTTTTTATGCAGACAATGTTGTAATTGGCTTATAAACTGATAATCTCACATAACTTAACCTCTGTTTGAACTTTTAGTGTATCTAAACAGATTTTCCCCAGCCCTGCTGTTTTGCAGGATAAATCACTGACTGTGTTCTAGTTTCAGTAGAGACTTGGATGCTGAAAGTAGCAGGTGTGGGAAATGTGAAAGTTAGTGACTAATGTAGGTTTGTTCATCATGGGACAAGGAGGTGGTATGGTCATTGGACTGATGAACTTAGTAGGACTGTTGAGGAATTGAAGGAGCAAATATATGGTCAGGGTGAGACCTTCCAGAGCAGCGTACATGGAAGCCACTAGCTTTCATGGTGAGGGGTTCGGTACTTGGGAGAAGAAACCTGCATGATCATGGGATGGCCTGCTCCCTAACAGTAGACTATTCCTTCTCAGGCAGAAAATGTGCTGATGAAGCTCTCCCCTAAAGAGGGAATGATTGGTCATAGAACAAATGGGTCTGGCTCCTGCTTCTGTAACGGGAAGAGATGGATCTACTGTGAACATAGAAGGGAGCCTGATGGTTGTTTATAGAAGAATAAGAAAATTCAAATAAATTTCAATATTTTTTTTCTTTATATAATTGCTGTTGATGTGCACATAACCACTACATGTACAGCTCTGACCAAATAAACAAAAATTCATTTTTACAAAGTGGTGTAACTGCAATAACATCTGGCAAGTGTGGTAGTTATATTTTTCATTTACTTCCTTCAGGACTGAGCATGTGATTCTTCAGGCTTCACCTTTCTGATCAAACCTTACTAGTTGGGAATAAATCCCTGCTTAACTCCCAACCCAACCAGTTATTACTGCATAACTGTATTCTTTTGCATATACAGATTTTAACATGCTGGTTCCAATAAACAAGTAATGTGCATTTAAAATTTATGCTGCACTATGGAGAATGAAACATTCCCACAACGTTTAGTAAACCAAATACTATGTATTAGTCAGATATCGATCACTGAATCATGCTGTACAAAAGGAACTAGCTTGGAGAAAAGAAAGTATGGAAGGTTCAGAATGGATGTGCTGGAACTTGCCCAGCAGTCCCAGGAGTTATAGAAGATGACAGCCCATTTGGGGCACACATGCAAATTATATTGGAAGAATACTATGGAATACAGAACTGTGACTGGAGCCTAGCTGAGATCTACAGCCTGGGAATTTTAAAGACATCCCATTCCTGGAGGCGTTGTGAGAGATCTTACCATTCTTGGTGAAAAGAAACAAGTACTATACTCTTTTTTACAAGTCAAGCAGGTATATTAGATTTTCTTGTGACTTTGTGAAAACTAAAACTGTATTTCATATAAATATTGTCTTAGGTCTGTCTTTTGATTTTGCATTGGAGGTGTGTACCTAGACAATGGACTAGATAGTTGCCATTTTACTGATCTTGACAGTACCTCTGCTGCCAAATGCAAGCCATAATTGAGCTACTAATTCCATGTGGCACTGTCATTTTTGTATGGTTTCCTGGTGATCTCAATCATGGGGGAATTACTGCAAAGATATATGGAATCATAAGTGAGAAATATTCAAAAGTTGCTGAAATGACAGCAATAGCTGGTACTGGCCAGTATAGCTACCAACCCCAACACTGTGCCTATAGGTTAAGAGGTTCATAGGTTCATAGATTCATACTACCCAGTGGACTATTTGTAGTCTAGACAATGATCCTAACAATTTAATACCAGACCCCAACTTAGTTTTGCCCTTCCATAAGGTCAAGAGGGTTTAGACTAGGGATGTACTTATGATTGCCCATTCACTCATCCTGGTTATGCTTAAAAAGGGTCATGGAATTACCCTGCTTTCCCTTTAAGGGGAGTCTATTCCAAAAAAAAATATTTTCTGCAAAAGATATCTGTACCACCAACAGGTCCTACCTATGTTTCAATGGAAATGTAGGGCTTTTGAACAGGTGTTTAGTGGGGATATTAGTTTTGTGGATGCATGGAAGGTTACACAGGACTGGATCTTTCGAGGTTCTGTAGGTAAGCAGAGATCTCCTCTCAGAGGTTGGTAGAAAATAGAAAAGAATGAAAGCACTATAAGGTGTGCAGGGTAACTCAAGGACAACGTGTCTCTGATTTTATTAACGAAACACTGCTGTTACTCAAGCTGGATCATATGCCTAGCAATGTGCATACCAAATGGAGCATTACATTCTATTATTGGTTTGGTAAAGGAGGATTAGAGAGGGATAATGACTTCATTTGATCTAGAATATATACTCTGGGTTATTAGCATGGTTCTTTAAAAGGATTTCCTAATGGCAGTGGTCACATGGTGGTAAATAAGTCCCTAAAAATCGAGTCCATTTTTAGGGAAATGCCACATATGTGATA
Organism: Protopterus annectens; assembly: GCF_019279795.1. Lineage (NCBI taxonomy): Eukaryota > Metazoa > Chordata > Ceratodontiformes > Protopteridae > Protopterus > Protopterus annectens. The sequence continues at coordinate 48,972,415 of NC_056734.1, forward strand.
GGAACTGAGGTGCTCAGGTTTGCCAAATGACACAATTCTGCATTATTGGCATTTAGTTTGATGCTGTGGTGCAAGCACCACTTCTTAGAATGACTTAGATCCTCCTGGACACTGTGCAGTTCATCTAGGGAATTTATGAGAGCTCAGAGTTTGCAGTCATCTTCAACTTCATTAGGCAAAGACCTCTGATGTCTGCTTTAACATCAGAGAAATAGATACCAAAGTGAAGTGTCCCCAGAACTGATCCCCGAGGGACACCACTGGTAACTACTCCACTAGTTGAGAATACTTCTGAACCACTAACTGAATGGGTTAGGTGAGTGAGACAGTTTGCTATCCAGTGGTCAGCATATGGGTTTACATTTAGTTGGACTTTCTTAGTTCTAATACCAAAATATGGAATGGTAATGAAGGCTCTGGCCAGGTTCGTGTATTTTCAAGGTTACCCGAGTCTCACGTCTAATTGTTTAAAAAAGTCCACCAAATTTAGGAGGCAAGATCTGTCTTTACCAAACCCAAATTGTTTAAGGTTCAGGGTATGAAACTTGTGTATATCCTTATTTATGAGGTCCATAATGATGCACTCCATTGCCTTACAATAAAGCTGGTAAGGCTGATAGGTCCTTTGTTGCACAGGTCAGTCATGGGTCCCCTTTTGTTGAGTGGTATGACAACAGCAGCTCTCCATGCTTCAGGCACAAAACAAATGGAGAACTGACACTGAAAAGATGTAGTAAAAAGTCAGCCAGGCAGTGTTTGATGATGACAACAGGACAACCTAGTGCATTCTTAGAGCTCTTGATGCAAGTGTTTTCAGCCTTTAAGAAAGCCCTTAGGATTTGCTTGGTGGTAACTGGGGGGAGTCATGGGTATGCTAAGATGCTCTGAGTATCTTGGTGAAGACAGAGGGTAATGTTTAAGCTAAATTTGTCTTCTAATATGTTGGCAAAGACCTCCGGAGTTGGGTATGTGATGTAATTTTCTATTAATTCCAAGCATTGCTAGTTATTATTTCTTAAGTTCCTGATATATCTGAAGAAGGTTTTAAGGCTACCCTTAGAGTGGGCCCTGACTTACAATTCATACTTGCTCCTAGAAGATTTTATTTTGTTTCTAAATTCTTTATTGATTATTCTGAGCTCTTCTCTAGCTGATGGGGCTAAAAGTTTCTTATTATTATTATATAGTTTTTTGATAGTGGAGTTCCACCAAATGGGTATGCTCTTAAACTTGGCACTATATTCATGTCTTATGGAGGCCAAGGCCACAGTGCTAGCTTGGAGTTGGGTGTAGAATTTATCCCTGAATATTGCAGCATGTGAAGCAGGGTCATCTAGATGAGGAGGGTGTTTGAATTGCATCATGTCATCAGTTAATTGGAGCAGATTTGCCATGGCATTGTCTCTATAGTCAGCAAGATTTCAAACTTACTCAGTCCTCATGTCTAGAGTAAAGGCTACTGCACAATGGTCAAATCTGATCAGTGATTTGGCGACTATGGGGTCTGAGCACTGGGGAGATGGGGTTAATGTCTGGACTAAATTTATCTAATATTTTTGCAATGTCCTAAAGGGTTGGGTATGTGATGTTATTTTGTATTAGCTCCAAGCATTACTGGTTATTATATTTTTAGGTTCCTGACATAACTGAAGAAGGTTTTATGGCTATCTTTAGCATGGATGGTGGTGTGCAATTTATACTTGCTCTTGAAGGATTTTATTTTATTTCTAAATTCTTTGTTGATTATTCTTAACTATTCTGTAGCTGATGGGACTTTTAAGTTTGCTTTTATGGGCAAGGACTTTCTTACTCTTATTGCATAGTTTGTTGATATTTGGTTTCTAGCAAATGGGCTTGTTCTTAAACTTTGCCCTATATTTATGTCTCATGAAGAGTGAAGCCTTAGTTCTAGCTTTAAGGTGAACATTTATCTGTGGAAATTGTAGTATGTAAATCAGAGTCATCTAAGTCAGATGGGTATTTGAATTTCATCAGATCATCAGTTAGCCAGAGTAGATTTGCCTGGAAGTAGTCTCTGAAGATGGAGAGACTTTGAGGTGATTTAGGTCAGGCTATCAGATAAAGAGTTTCCTAGATCTGCTAGCTAAAGTGATTTTATCAGGACTAAGCCTTAATGGAGGAATAGTTGAAATCACCCAAGACTTAGTGCTTGGTTCTATGGTAAGGGATGACAGTTTGTTAAGATATGCCTTATGGTATGACACTGGCAGACAAGTGTCATAGAGGGGATATGGTAATTTGCTACCATGTGGCTCATAGAGGAGGTATGCTGAAGAAACTAACTAGGCAGTATACTTTGGAATTCACCTTGGTGGCTTATGAACCATATATCTCTACAGAGAAGTGGGGCTTAAAAGGTTGGGCAAAAAAGTCATCCTGGATTAAAGAAATGGCAGGGAAAACTTATGGACACAAAGAGGACTGATTAGATGGACTTCAACAAATGTAATGAAAGAAAAATAAAACTTTTGTTCAGGATTGGTATAATGCCTGAAGTACAAGCAGTAGGATTTTAATCACTGGACTTTTAATGCTGGTAAACCAGTAAGACAGATGTATGATAAAAAACATATTTTAAAGATCTGGCAAAAGCCTGACAGCAACAGTAAATTCAAAATAATATCTTAGCAGTACTCAGATTTAAAAAAGCATTGCCTAACAATATCAGAACATGGGTATTGCAAATTTAACTCAAAACTCAAAAACTCTGATAGGCTAGTAACTTCAGTTGACTTCTTGTTAGTTAATGACAAAATGTTCAAATCTGCAAGTCTGCTTCTATGTCTAAAACTGCATTAAGAAATGTAGCCTCTTCTGTGAAACTTAAAATGTGGTGGAACAGAGTGGTCATGTTGTTAAGTTCTGTGTTACAAAGAATGCTACTAGTATACATGTGAAAACTGAAATGTAAATATATACTTTGAATTAGGTTGTTCCTATGGTTGCATTACAACCAAGCTAGTGATGTACACTGTTCTTTTAGAAAAAGGAGGGTCAAGCTCTGCTAAATTTCTGAAGCATAATTATTCTTGACCATGGTCCCCTGGATTGTAAGCATAAGATTAATAACAACCAAAAAAAGGAGGTAATATACATAAATGGTAACAGTGACAGAAAAAAGTTTCCTCTTACACTTGTTGAAATTGAAACAACTCTAGAAAACTTCTCACATCCTGTGATTGAACCCCTGATTTGATTCATGATGAAGTATTAGGAAATTATTTTCACCAGTTTAAAGCACTATATACAATGTTGGAGGAGATATAGGCACAGTATGACAAACTGATATGTTTCACAAGAAAGAGGTACAATAGCTACTTTGTATTACCACTCAGTAAAAAAAAAATGGTGGGAAAAAGGCACGCACACTATATCCATCACACACAGTGTCCACCACACATGGACCAACCCATGCTGAGACACTAAAAAGCAATATTCCTAAACCTGAAAGACATCCTAAGCCTATAAACAGTAAAAACCTATCCTCAGCAATCTTTAAAGCATTCATCAAAAGCAACCTCAAATAAGACACATACTCCTATACCCAGTGAAGCCCCAAGAGCAAAACCCATAAGGCAAGCCAAGACATTACCCAAGACTCTTGTCACAGAAGACTCCATTGTATGACACACAGATGCCCCACTCACCAAACTATACAAGTAGAAGATAATGGTTATTTGCTTACCTGGAGTCAGGATCTGCCAAGTTATGCACACACTCGGGTCAATACACCACAGGTACCACTATGATTCTATCACTGCCCATGTGGGTGTTAATGACCTGAGACTTACTTCCCTGAACTATATGAATATGTATTGCTGAATATGTGTCTCAGCCAGGTATGTGCCTTGCATTGAGCAGCATTCTACCTGTACCAAGGATGATGCCACAGTATGAACAAAGGATGATTGACTTCAATAATTTCCTTAGTTTCTGGTGTCCTTCAAAGGGAATTCAATATTTGTCAGGATGGGAGGACATAATTAACAGGCCACATTATTTTGCAAACGATGTAAAGGATGGTCTGCATCTGTCTCTACTGGTTCGTTTCAGCAGACCAAAGACGCATGTTTTCGAATGCATCTTGGTCGAACTGACAAAACTGAAACTGCAAAATATCGAAGCGGCATGTAAGCAAATTCTTTCCCTGGGAAAGAATTTGCTTGGCCGCTTCGGTACTTTGCAATTTTTGGCACTGTAGTGCAGTCTCGGAGTTGGTATATTTAAGTAGGGGGTGTGTGGGGGGTACAGTCCCCCCACATCAGGGGGAGTGGGGGCTAAGCCCCCAACTTAATCTCATGGTTTAATGTGCTTACTTTTTTTTATTTTTTTTTGGAACAGCAATTCTTTTCCCTTGGAAAAAAATCGCTGTTCTGACAGTTCGGTTTTGTAAGCTTTTGCTTACATGGGGTCGCTTAATCACCGTTCGCTTACCTAAACGTTCGGTGATCTAATATAGACCCGTCTCTACTATGCTTCCAAATATTGGGCAAAGCTTTATCCACCCCTTAGAGTCTTTTTTTTTAGGCAATGCTAAATTGACAAACCTACCAACATAGCAAATAAAACCCAAAGAAATTTAAAGGTGTTACTATTCAATGCAAACAAGAAACTCCACATCATGCAAGCTCTCTTTTCTCTGAAGACTATAAAAATTTATGCTATTACTGAGGCATGGCTTAAATGCACAGAATGTACTCTGGCAGTGCAAAGCTTCAGTGTCTTCCACACATTTATACCATCAGCTACACAGACAGGAAAAAAAGGTGGAGGAATCTCAATCTATATTAGCAACAAGCATAACTCTACATTGGTTAAACAGGACGATGCCCTGGATTTTATCCACGTGAACATCACTATAGACAAAGTCCCATACCATATCCTAGCAAGCTATAGGTCATCCTCTATGTCCCTAGAATCCAATAGCTCATACCTAGACATGCTAATGATACTCACCATTAAATCAAATACCCTATTCATGGGAGACTTTAACTACGCCTATACAGACTGGGAAACATACACTTCCTCATAGTCACAGGCACAATGATTCCTGACTTTAACAGATACTCTTGACTAGATAGTGCACACACAAGAAGTTCAAACATACTGGATCTGGTACTAACCATTATGTGAGAGTTCCACAGTGCTCCCCATCTCCCCCAGTGTCACATTCTCACTATTTAGGTCAGACCACAAATCTGTCCCCTTCAAAATAAAAATCAAATTGGCAACCCCAGCAAACTCTGTAACAGTTAGGAACTATTCCAAACCAAACGTTACCTTATTAAATGATAGTTCATCAAATCTCAATGCACCTCCCAGCTCTGATTTCACAACAACCTTTTTAGAATTTTTCACAGAGACCGTCTCTGTATAAGCATGTGAATGGCTGTATAGAGGCTGGTATACCTATTAGAAGTACGCCCAACACAAACTCTGAAAACAAGTCACATTAGTGGAATCCTAATTTTAATAAGGACTATAACAAAAGGAAAACATCATGGTTAAAATCAGAAAGAGCAACTTTCATAATGATAGGAGCTCTCTACTTAAACTAAACAGAAAACTAAGAGGGCTAAGTAATTACAACAAGGGCAATTGCAAGGTCAAGATAGTCTCACAGGTTAAGACGATAAAAAGTCCTTCTATAGCTATGTACAAAACCTGAAAGGCAGCAAGCATCAGTGTGCCAAACTGGTGATCAGTGGTGCCACCTTCATTGAGCAGAATAACTTGGCAAATTTATTGGCTGACAAATTCAACTCAAACTTCACCCCTACCTCCCTTGACTCCTGTGAAGAACTACATACTACCAACCCCCCCCCCACAACTACTAAAAGGGAGCAGGTTCTGGAGGCACTTGCTAAGACCAAAAACATAGCCTCAGTGGACCCTGACAATATCCCAGGATGCTTCCTAAATATCTGGAAACATGATCTATATGGACCACTTGAGTAACTTTTCAACTACAGTCTCAAAACAGGATTTGCACCATGAAAATCAAAGATTACAATGGTTATTTCACTTAACAAGTGTGGTCCATCAACAGATTCCCCCAGACTACAGACTTATTAGTCTGACTATGCAAAGTCATGGAATAAATTATCATGGAAATGATCAACAATGATGTAGGCAATCTGCAGACAATGGATGCAACCCAGTTTGGCATTATCAAGGGGAAAATCATGTCTACTAAATATGGTGAACTTCTTTGAGATGGTCGTCTAGGCAATGGATGAGGGGAAATAGTGCATACCACCTATCTGTACCTGGCTAAGGCATTCAGTACAATACCCCACCTGGGTGCAGTTGGAAAACTCACCAAACTGGGCATAAACCCCTATATGACTCAGTGGATTGCCAGCTAGCTCACAGACAGGACCCAGGAAGCCTGGATTCATGACACTACCTCCACTAAAAGAGCAGTCACCAGCAGAGTACCTCTGGGCTCAGTGCTTGGGCTGCTCCTATTTGGCATCTATTTCTCAGAGGTAAAGGCTAATTTTAAGGGCTATTGGCTGACCAAGCTTGCAGATAAATGCAAATTGGGTTTTATCATAGATTCCCCCCATGGCACAACCATCTTACTAGAGGGTCTAACACAGACAAATGACTGGTGTCAAAGTTACAGAATAAAACTCAATTCCAAGAAATGCATTATAGTGCCTTTTGGGAAAATTGCTGCCCAGGCTAACTTCTTCATCAATAAGACATCCCTAAAAGATGACCCAGTAGTCAGGTATCTGGGAAAATAAGTAGACAGTAATCTGGCCTTTGGCCACCATGTGGCCAAGGTAGTAAGAACATCATTCTATGTCACTTCTGTATAAATAAGGGCATGGCATCCAGGTCCAAGGAAGATATAATGCCACTTTATTCAGCCTTTATCAGACCCATCATTGAGTATAATGCCCCCTTCAGCATGTAGCTGACCAGATATATGCAAAGGTTGGAATGTCCACAAATGGTCCTTACCAGGAGATTCCAGGGTATAAACACATTGTGCTATACTAATTGCCTTAAAGCCATATCTCTATTCGTTGTCTCCTACAAGTTACTGAGAGACGATCTATGCCTGGCATACAAGTCTGATGGACCATTTATACATCTGCAAAATGAACAGCATCAGAACCACTAGATCCAAGGATTTAAATTTTGCTAGTGACATAAATAAGACATGTTGGTGAGACAATTATGTGTCTCAGAGGATGCCCATGCTCTGGAACAGGCTCCCCATCAATGTGAAGCAGAGTTCATCACTAACCTCATTTAGATGTAACCTTGACCAATGGATGTGAAATCAGAAATTTACTCTGGGTCTGTTCCGAATGTTTATGATAGACATAGGCAGACAGCAATGCCCAAACTAACATACCTCCCATATAACCTCTAGAAATTTCCTAACTAACATACCCCCTCCTAATAAATGTCCATGATACATATGGACACAACTGAGTTGGACTGCATGGCTAGGCTTATAAAGGCCCTGGTGGTCATTATCCTAGTATATAACTATGAACCTATTAAAATAATTTCAAGATAACAGTCTCTTTACTAGGAAGTCATTGGCCTTCACTCAACAGAAAATAACTTTAACGTATTAGAATATTCCACTAATTAGATACCGCAACATGTAAATTAAAGTGACCTAAGAAATTTCTTATTACATGATGGCAACCTTATGCATTTGTATATTAATCTGGCAGCAAATGTTCATCAGTGCCAAAGTGTAACTTGGTGCTTTTTAGAATGTGCCTGAAGTGTAATAGATGACTTATTACAACTTTGTACCAATCTGATGCAGCAAATGATTAAGTTAAAGTATGGAAAGACATTTTTCATTGCACTGATACTAGAATTTACAAACATAACTTTTGTCAGTTACGTTATGCATTAGTGCATTAATTGCATAACAAAAGTACAGGAATACAAGTGCATGGAATGTAGTGTTCCAAACATATGCATTTGAAGTATATAGAACATCATTCATGGTTAGATAATAAAATGTGATTCATTAACAAGTTTAGAAGAGTTTCAGTAGCTATGTTATAAATGTTTATTAACATTTCTAATGACTATGCTTCTATTTTGCTGAAATAGCCTACAATTTTAAGACACTTATAAAGATCAACATAAAAAAATTGCTAGTTAGCCACCTAGGGGAAGTTTTCCTATAAGTAAATACTTATCAGTAAAAACAAAATGAAAATTCCAGCAAAGCTAGAACTTCCACAGTGTGACCTCCCAAACCTCTTGCATCAGAGGCACATGGGATATATGCAAATGATCCTTATGAACATCAGGTGTTTCAGCTAATTGTCGATTCTGAATGCCAATGACTTGTTTCGTCATTTTAATGGACAATTTCAGGCCAATAAAGCCAAACCCCACTAGCTGTGGATATGTATATTTCAGCCTTGTTATGACCTCATCAGCACAGCACAAGCAGAGTGTTAGACTAAGCATAAGAAACACAGGGCTGTTATACCCAACTCATGTCCATTATCATTAGGGTCACTGCAAAAATATCACAAGCAACAAACTAAAACAATGAGTGAGAAGGTCACTGAAAAACCAATCAGTAAAAACAAAATGAAAACTCCAGCAAAGCTAGAACTTCCACTGAGTGACCTTAAAACCCCTTGTATCAGAGGCACATGGGATATATACAAATTATCCTTAATTAGCAATTCTGAATGCCCATGACTTGTTTTGTCATTTTAATCAACAATTTCAGGCCAATAAAGCCAATCCGCACTAGCTGTGAATATGCATATTTCAGCCTTGTTATGACCTCATCAGAACAGCAGAAGCAGAGCATTTGAGTAATAATAAGAAACACAGGGCTGTTATACCCAACTCATGTCCATTATCATTAGGGTCACTGCAAAAATATCCCAAACAACAAACTAAAACAATGAGTGAGAAGGTCACTGAAAAAACAATCAGTAAAAACAAAATGAAAACTCCAGCAAAGCTAGAACTTCCACTGAGTGACTTCCCAAACCTCTTGTATCAGAGGCACATGGGATATATGCAAATGATTCTTATGAACATCAGGTGTTTCAGCTAATTGGCGATTCTGAATGCCCATGACTTTTTTCGTCATTTTAATGGACAATTTCAGGCCAATAAAGCCAAACCCCACTAGCTGTAAGTAAATACTTCTGGTGAAGGCTGTTTTCTCAAATACTCCAATGGTGGATCTAACTTAGAATATTGAACAAAACCCTACCAGAAAAGGTAGAGATGGCTAACTTTGTGTGGAACGCAATTTGCATATCAGAAAATCTTGCAGTTTGTTACATGGCACATAGTTGGATATTCATATCCAATAAGAAGAAAACTGAGTTTCTTTAAGAATAGCTAAGGGAAATAGCTGAATAGTCTGTTTATAGGAACTTAAACTAAATGTAAACGACATTTCAGAAGTCTGTGATGATCATAAACCAAGAGTTGGTGGTAGTGTTTTTTAGAACTTATTTATTGGTAGACACTGAACAGGTAACACTGAGTGGATCAGGATGCTGACAATTCCAAAGAGGTATATAACTCTCAGAGATAGCATGCAGTAAAAGTGTATATCCCAAATGAAGATAATCCTAGAGTCCTTGCTTTGTTTTTCTGCACGAGATACAGAAAATGAAAGTAACTATACAGCAGTCATAACAGGGGACTTCACTCTAATCTTAGATCCCAGTTAAAATTAAAGATATATAGAGATATAAAGATGGAAGAGTGGAAGAATGTTTGCAGCATTCGCTGTTAACATTTTCTGGAACCTTTACAACACAGTCAAATAGGATTGTTCAGGCATTACACTTACCCCACTTAAGAGGTATCCAGATAAAAAAGAAAGTTATATCCAATCATGCTTATAAAGGGGCAATGTAAGATGCAGTAACAATGGAAATGGGGGTGTCATAACTAGAAGACTATGAAACAAAGACAAAACCACAGCATATAGCAGGAGTGGTAAGTAATAATTTCACATGTAAAGCAGAGGTGGAAGTGGAATGGCAGGGTTGAATTAAAGCAGTAATAAGGGCTGATGTTATGACAGAGCAAGGGAGAATTCGGAAAAAATAACTAACATTATAACTAAAAAGAGGCTCAGCTTGCTGAGCTTTAGCAAGAGATTAGTTCATAATCAGACAAAAGTATTCAGCTAATATTGAAAGAGCAAGCACTAATGGTGGTACAAAAGTTAAAATCCTGTCTATCTCCCAGGCAAAGGCAGAGCTTATCAAAACATGGGACATCCGTTGATTTAACAAGGATAACAGCCCAAAGTTTTTGGCTTAGAAATTTAAGTAGCTGAGACAGAGAAATGTAATTCCAGCAATCAAGAATACACAAAGAAAAGTGTATTTTCAGTAAAAGATACAGGAGTCATTTTAGATAGTATTGTGCATAGTTATACTCTGCACCTCAAATATTTGAATATTCACAAGCAGATCAATAGAAAATGATTCCAAGTACTTGACCAGACAATAACACCTAACATATGCCTGAAAGGGACATAACAAAAAATATATGGAGTACAATAAAACACTTCAAAGTTAATGAAGCCAATCAGACACATTTTTGACTGAGTTCCATAAAAGCAGTGGAATCAAAGTAATGAAAACATTATGTTTTTGTACAATAACATTAAAAAGCATAAACAGCTCCCATAAAAATATGAGGAAAGTAAAAACTGTAGTGATCTCAAAGAGAAAAGAGGTCCCACTAGACCCACCAAATTACTGTCTGATTTCTATAATCAATTTATATGCTAAAATAATTCCCAAAACACTTGCCACATGATATGACCAAATTCAGCTACAAATAATAGTTACAGGGTTAGGGGATTTCATATAAGTAAATCAGATAAGATTCAACTGGTGGGAGGTAGCCAGTTTTATGGATAATAATCAGGCAGTGGTACAAAACCAGACCTGCTGCTTTTTGACATAAGAAAAGCATCTGATTCATTTAAATTTGAAAATACAATTTAGGACTATGCCAATTAAACTGGAGTTACCCAATCTCCTAACATTCAACTATAGCATACTATACCACCCTGACATGTATCCAGCCCTCCATAATCTACTTCAACCTCAATCTAATAAAAGACACCTAAGATCTTCTTACAAATTTCTATTACAGGTCACAAAAGCTAATAACAGTTCTGGGGATTCTCTCTACTCCAATTTGATTTATATGACATGGAACTGTATCCCACAACACATCCTAACCACTGCCAATCCCTCACAGTTCAAATATTTCTCAAGTCTCACCTAATTAACTCTTGGCTTTGCTCTTGTCCAGTACTTGGTTAATTACCATCCCTACTGTGCTGCAAACTCCCCACATGCACCTCTATTGCCTCCTCTGTAGATTTGTACTCTCTCTACCTGATGCAAACCTAGCTCATCTCACTTATTATTTCCTTCCTAGCTCTATCATATTTTCTCTCTCTCTGATAATCAACTATCTCATCTCCTTAGCAATACATTAAACAGAATTTATTTCTACATAATAAGTGTTATATCTACCTGGATAAAGTAAACCTAACCTACAGTACTCTAAGTCAGTCTTGCACCATCCTTTGCATGTAATTGCTTTGCTACTAATATATATTTTTAACTATTTTTATGTACAGTATGTATTCCTTTAAACTATTTTGATGTAAAATGTGTGTTCCTTTGTACTTAAAATTGCTGTACTTTATAATCGATGTGCTGTATGTTCTGCTTTGATTTTTTTTTTGTATCTGTTGGAGCTTTTCTCCCTGGGCCTCCACTGAAAATGGTCACCTGCCCAGTCGAACTATCCTGATAAACAAATGTCAAGTAAAATAAAACAAAATAAAATAAATAAGAAATTAAAAGAAAAGGAAATATGTAGCCCAAATTTATAGTGTGGGTAAGAAGATCAGAGATGGTCTAAAATTTGACATTAAGCGAAATAGAAAAGTGTCTAAAGAGAGGGAAATACGTAAAGGTACCTGACATGGCTGATCCTTGTACCAAGGATTCTTCATTCTTGCAACTGGGACGTTACCTAAAAGAATCAGGTTCCTCTTGAAATACTTTGTGGCACAAGGAAAGGAGGGTATTTCTAATATTCATAGGCAGCAGACTATTCATTCAGTAACTGATATATCTAGAAGCTTTAGCAAATACTCGGGTATACGTTACAATGAAAACCAAACAATATTGGTGAAACTCTGATGAAATAAGTGACAAGGACCTTGTGTCTGACTTATCTTTGCTTTGTGTTGAATACAAGGCTCACTCCAGAGTAGAAGAAAATACCAGAATATTAAAGAACAAGATACAAAATTCATTCTTAAAAGTTGTATCTAAACTGACATCATTATCTTGTAAAACAATATATATTTAAAGTTATAATCTTACCTCATGCATTTTATGTCCTCAGAAATCTATCAGTCTTCACTACAAGTATTTCAACCCATGACTAAGAATTTAACCCTAATGGGAAAAGGAAGATTAATTGTTAGGAAATCTGTTTACATGCCAGTTCAATATGAGTGAAGGTGGTTGCCACATCTACTAACATATAGTTGCACATTTAATACTAGCTGACATATTTGAGTTAACCAAAATTTTAAAAATGAGTGGTCCAACATCTTCCAGAATAATTTGGATGTGAGGCCAGAGGTTTGAGTTCAGAATATGCAAAAGGACAATTAAATGATGGAAGTTTCACCTGTGGAAATTCATTTCTGCACCTAATAATATGGTAAGACAACGAGGTTAAATTTAGGAGATAAAAAAATGAAATCTACTATTAGCAGATGAAGTTTTCAGAGACTAAGTATCAAAACATTTCAGGGAACACAAATAGAATTTGTATTATCCATGTAGCAATAACATAAACACATAAACTTAGCATCTGTATACCTTGATTTCTAAAAGTCATGGAAAAAAGTACAGTCGTGTAAGATGAACTTACCATAACAGTAGGTATAAGAATGATTACTGCTGCAGCAGCATTAGCTACATGGGTTATATTCTATCAGGGATATAACAGTCGGTCGGCTTACAAAGCAGCATGGCACCTTTCAAGCATCCAAACTGTCAAACAGCTTGAGCTGAGTTGATTAAAAGACAAGTATGAGAGCAGAGCCCTTCTGAGCTTTCCTGCCAGTAGAGAGAGGAAGGCTGAGCCCTGAAAGGACAAGGTTAGGAGTAACAAAAATTAAACGTCCACACTCTGCAACAAAAAAACACACCAAAAAACAAGGGGGTGGAGGGAGAGAGTAGCTACTGCATCAGTAATCATTTGAACTATCTACTGTTATGGAAAATACAACTGTACTATGTTCATATTGATCACTGCAGCAGTAGCCTTAGCTATGATTAGATCACCATAGCTAACTATATTTAGGAGGTGGAAGGAGAAGGGTCCAGGAGCCGCTGGAGAATGGTCCTAGCAAAGCATGATCTAGACCTAGAGTAGGAATCCAGCTTATTTTGCTTTGTAAAAGTATGTACAGAAGACTAAGTATGAACTTCTAGAATATTTCTAGAATCCAACCCTTTCCAAAAAGCCATACAAGAAGCCAAGGTCCTTGTAGAATGGGCCTTGACCCTGCTTGGAATAGATTTGTCATTGTGAGTATAACAAAAGGTAATAGCCTTAACCAATTATTCAGAAATAGTCTGTTTTGACACCAGTTCCCCCTTCTTACCTTCACAAGAAATTAACTATTTTATCAGATGATCTGAAAGATATAGTTCTTTCAAGATAGTTCCTGAGTTGTCTGTGGGCATCCAAGGTATGGAGTATCCTTTCTCCCTCATTTTTAGGTTCAGGAAAGAAAATGGAGAGATGGAGAGTTTGATTTAAAGTAAACTCAGATACCACTTGAGGCATAAAAGAAGAATTAATTCTCAAATAAACCCTATCATTGTGGAAAATGAGGTAAGGGGACTCACCATAAGAGCTTGCAGCTCAGATACCCTTATTGCAGAGATCACAGCAATCAATAAAATTGTTTTCCATATTAAGAACCTCAAGTAATCAAGATTAGCTGTTTCAAATGGAGCATGTATTAATTTCTCTAACACAAAATTAAGATCCCAAGGAGGGGCCTCCTGTTCATTTGAAGGCCTCTTAGGCAAAATATCTTTCAAGAACATTTTGACATGTGACTGCCTTAAAAGAGGAGGATCCATGGCTCTTGGCTTGTTTGTTTATACAGTGATTGTTCAAAGCACATGAACAGGCCATCTTGAATTAGCTGAAGCCTTTCTTTACCTGGGCTAGATTGTGTAATTGGCTGCTCGCTAGTGGGGGCTGGTTCTTTTGTGTTCTTGTAAAAAAAAAAAAAAATTGTCTTAAGGTTGTATTTTCTGGTATTTAAGCCCTAACATTGAGAGGGTTTCTGTCTATACACACTGAGCAGAGTGGAGGAGAGGTGTTGACTACAACTGTTAGCTGAGATATATAAGTATCTTGTTTTTTCGATTATTTATACTGATTATTGTTTCTAGCAATTTATATATAGCACTTTTTATTGCCTGCTGCACAGTTTTGAGTGTATTTTTATTGCTATTAACTAATCTGCACAGATAACTGATTTGTTTGCAGTTAAAAAAGCATTCTGTAGAGTCTCATTGCTCCTTTACCTGTTTAAAAACTTTCATTTTGTGGCTTTCTGTAGTGCTTACTGTCTGTAGGATAATAGCTTTAGTATGTCCTAGTCAGAATTGCTGGCTCTGGGCTTATTTGTTTATAAAGTGATTGTTCAAAGCACATGAACAGGCCATCTTGAATTAGCTGAAGCCTTTCTTTACTTGGGCTAAATTGTGTTAATTGGCTGCTGGCTAGTGGGGGCTGGTTCTTTTGTGCTCTTGTAAAAAGAAAAAAAAGTTGTCTTAAGGTTGTATCTTCTGGTATTTAAGCCCTAACTTTGAGAGGGTTTCTGTCTATACACACTGAGCAGAGTGGAGGAGAGGTGTTGACTACATCTGTTAGCTGAGATATATATGTATCCTGTTTTTTCAATTATTTATACTGATTATTGTTTCTAGCAATTTATATATAGCACTTTTTATTGCCTGCTGCATAGTTTTGAGTGTATTTTTATTGCTATTAACTAATCTGCACGGGTAACTGATTTGTTTGCAGTTAAAAAAGCATTCTGTAGAGTCTCATTGCTCCTTTATCTGTTTAAAAACTTTCATTTTGTGGCTTTCTGTAGTGCTTACTGTCTGTAGGCTAATGCTTTAGTATTATCCCAACCCTCCCTGTTGGTGTCTTGCTGTTATACTTGGTGGCCTTGCAGTTGCCTGCCCCATACTGTAAATCTGATCTGGGACACTCCTCCCAGTCTAGTGTCATTAGCTTATTCTACCTAATACAGAGAGAACATTTGATAAGGCCTTCTGTTTCTCCTTTTTCCCTTTCAAAAAAAAAATAAATACAATTTTTGCCTGAATCTCCTTGGTTCTGACTGTGCTTCTCAAACATTTTGGAAATATAGAGTATATTTTAGAGTATTTATTATAACTGTAATTGCCTTAATATTGCTACAACTCAAGTGCTCTAGGTTGCACTGCATCTGAAGTGTTTGTGTGTTTTAGCTGCTTTTCTGTATATATAGACTTCTCTGTATATGTAGCTACTTATTCTGCTATGTTACTGCCTCTTAAACCATTTTTCAGTTGTGCACTTGCCTTGCTTCATTTAAAAAGTTTTAAATTGCTAATTTTGTAGAGTTTTAATTGCATTTACTGTTTAGGACTACACACTCAAGTGTGTTAGCCTTTTCTGTATTTATTTACTGTATTATTGCATTGTTTAGCCTGTTTAAAAAAAAAATACTATCTTGTTTGCTCGTTTCCCACCTTTTCTAGCCAGTCCATATCCCAGGCTTTGCTTGTCTCAGGACTTTATTTTCTGTGCTCAGAGCTATCCAGACCTTGCTGTGGCAGACGGAAGTCCTACTGCCTACCAGTGGGACTGGTGAGCATTGTACTGCCTATCTAACACTAGAGGAGTGGTTTCCAGCTCTGAAATTGTAATTTTATTAGCCTTTTTGGGCTGATTTCTATCCCTTTCAACTTTCTGGCTTAAAAACACATGTTTGCACATTTTTCACATCATGCAGCACTGCGAGGCTAGAGTTAAACTATTCCAGGTGCCAGAAAGTCTGCTCTTCAAATTTTCCCTTAGAACTAGCTGGTTTCTCAGTTGTTGTTGTTGTTGTTGTTGTGTCTTTCGGCTTATCCCAATTAGGGGTCGCCACAGCGGAATTCCGGTCTGCTAATGTTTGGTAGGGGATTTAGTAGCACTAAAATCTGAACCCCTGTGACTAGCACTTGCTCTAGAACCTGCTGGAAAGCATTAGGAAGCCTGAAACTGATTCAAGCACTCAGCTCTCCTTGTCAATAAGGAGAAATTAATTATAGGCATGAAACAGCCTATAATGGCAAAGTAATTTGCAAAGGTAAGGGAAAACAGTTCTTAAACTTTACAAGAAAGCACTAGGAAGCCTGAAACTGATTCAAGCACTCAGCTCTCCTTGTCAATAAGGAGAAATTAATCATAGGCACTAAACAGCCTATAATTGCAGAGTACCTTGCAAAGGTAAGAGAAAACAGCTCTTAAACTTTACAAAAAAGCACCTAAACAGGCATGTCCAAGGGTCAGCTTCCGGTGATTTCTCCTGTCCACCTGGTGAATCTGGGCATACTGGGGCAGTGCGGCAACTGCCTCATGTACACAGACAATCCTCTCCTCCTACCACCCAACACTACAACCTGTGAGAGATGCACTTACATAGCCAAACTGGAAGCTAAGCTCTCTCCGGCCAAGATTGTGCTAGACAGTCAAGAGGAGAAGGTTAACACCTGCAGTACACCACAAGCAACTGATAGCCCTTCAAAACCCACACCATCAACACCCACACATAGCAAGACTAAACCCACATATGCGGAGGCCCTTAACATTAACCTGCCCAAGCAACAAGGACCTCCGAAGCCGAAACGCAAACAAACACCAGTCACAACCAAAGTGACACATAGCTCACAACACCAGTTTGCAACCCAACAACAGCCCCTAAGGCAAGACAATGTACCCAACACTTTAGTCATAGGTGACTCTATAGTCAGGCACACTGATGTCCCACTCACCAGGCTGAACAAGAAGAAAATTACAGTCAGCTGCCTGTCAGGTGCCAGGATCTGCCACATAATGCATGCACTCAAGTCACTCCACAACAAGTACAAATATGACTCTGTCATTGTCCATGCTGGAGTGAATGACTTGAGACGTACCTCCCTGGACTACATGAAAAGAGACATGGAAGAGCTCTTGGATCATGTGACCCAGGCAGGTATGACCCTAGCCCTGAGTAGCATCCTGCCTTTGCCCAGAATGATACCACAGTATAAGAACAAAATGATTGACTTCAACAATTGGCTAAGCTTCTGGTGTCATTCAAAGGGGATCCAGTATTAGCCTGCCTGGGAAGACATGATCGACAAACCACGATGCTTTGCCAGAGATAGTCTGCACCTGTCACCCCTGGGATTCAGGTTACTGGCTAAAGCTTTTGCCACCCCTATAGTGCCTTTTTTAGACAAGGTTCAAAGGATAAAACCACCACCGTAACAGATTCAAGCATGCAAAATCTGAAGGTAATGCTACTCAATGCTAGAAGTCTAAACCTCAAAATACACTCTCTCGAGGCACTCCTAAAAATGGAGAACATCTATATCTGTGCAGTAACTGAGACCTGGTTCAAGGCTCCAGAGAGCACCCCTGCAATACCAGGCTACAATTCTTACCACACTTTTCGGCCACAAAACCAAGACCAAAACACTAAAGGTGGAGGAGTGTCCATATTCAACAAGGATATTCATACCTCCAGGCTAGTTGCCCAACACAATGCATCTGAAATTCTCCAGGTGCAACTAACACTAGGTAAGACTGCAATCCAAATTGTAGCTTGCTACAGATCCCCCACCATGCCCCAAGATTCTCACTACACCTTTCTACACATACTGGAAAATATTAAGATACAACCAAACACCCTAATACTGGGTGATTTCAACTACCCTGCCATTAATTGGAAAAACTACTTGGGTACCAAATCCTTTTCCCAACGGTTCTTGGAATTCATAAATTCCAATGCCCTGCATCAACTAATCCATTGTCCCACCAGGGGAGCCAATATCCTAGACCTGGTCATTACCAACATGGGTGATAGATGCTCCACACCAGTGGTCACCCCCTCATTGGTCAGGTCTGACCATAAGCAAATCACCTTTGACATCCACATCCCACCCCCACCCCCCAGTAAGGAACCCTCCTTAAAAAACTTCTCCAAAGCCAACTTCATGCTACTGAAGTCAGAAGTGACAAACTTCACAACACCCACACAGATGGGATTTGGAAATACAACTGCAGAATCCTACACTAAGGCACTGTACGAGCACATCCACTCGTGCATGAATCATGCCATCCCAAATAGAACCAAGATGCTCGTCTCCAAAAAAAAGGAAGCCAATCTGGTGGTCCCCTTCTATAAACAAACTATACAACAGAAGGAAGAAACTGTTGCAGAAAAGAGAAAAGTCCCAGGATGCAAAAAACTCCCTCACCAGCCTCAGTAAGAAGCTGAGATCCCTCATAAAATCCTCAAAAGCTAGTTACGAAAATAAAATTGCCAAAGATTCCAAAGACAACCACAAGGCATTCTATAGTTATGTCAAGAATCTAAATGGCAATGCTCAGATCTGCTCTGAGCTACAACAGAACAGCATTAAATATACTGATCCCAAGGATATTGCCAATATCCTGGCAGATCTATTTAGTGCCAACTTCACCCCCCTCTCACCCCCTAAAGGGCCCATCTCAATACCAAAAGATTGCCAAATTCTGATAATCACGGCCACACAGGTAGAAACCGCACTCTCCAGAGCTAAGAATACAGCATCCATGGGACCAGATGACATCCCAGGCTGTGTACTACATGAACTACATAATGAACTGGCACCTCACCTAAGTCTCATGTTTAATCATAGCCTCACCTCAGGCTTCATGCCCACTGAGTGGCGCACAGCTACAGTTATCCAGCTCCACAAGGGAGGATCCATCTTGGATCCCAGGAACTACCATCCCATCAGTCTGACAAGCCTGATCTGCAAGGGCATGGAATGCATTATCATGGAACTTATAAACAAAGACATTGTCAACCTTCAAACACTGGACCCCACCCAGTTTGGGTTTGTGAAGGGCCAATCTTGTCTACTGAATCTGATTGACTTCTTTGAATCAGTCTCCAGAGCTGTGGACGAGGGTAAGGTGGTCCACACAGCCTATCTGGACCTTGTCAAGGCCTTTGACACCATCCCCCACTCTGGAATCACAGATAAACTTACTAAGCTGGGCATAAATCCCTACGTCACTCGATGGCTTGCCAACTGGCTTACTGACAGAACCCAGACTGTAAAAGTAGCCTACTCCAAATCCAGCTCCAGACAAGTGACAAGTGGAGTACCTCAGGGTTCAGTCCTGGGACCACTCTTGTTTGGCATCGACTTCTCTGAAGTACAGGCAAACACTAAGGGACTCTGGTTAACAAAGTTTGCAGATTACTGCAAACTGGGAGCCATTATTGAATCCCCAAATGATGTGGATATTCTACAAAAAGGCCTTACAGAAACAGATGCCTGCTGCCAGAGCCATGGGCTCAAGCTTAATGCCAAGAAATGTATAGTTATCCCCTTTGGAAAAAAACATGTACCTATGAATTACCACATAGATGGCAGGACACTAAACATCGAAAGTGTGATGAGAGACTTAGGGACACAGATGGACAGTGGTCTCACTTTTGATAACCACATCGCCACAACAGTCAGGAAATCCTTCTGTGTGGCACACCTCATCACTAAGGGCTTTTCATCCAGAAAAAAGGAGGTCATTGTCCCACTGTACTCATCCCTCATTAGACCCATTATAGAGTATAATGCTCCATTTGGTATGTACCTCACAAGACATCTGCAACAGCTGGAAAGGCCACAGAAATACCTCACTAAAAGAATCACAGGCCTAAAGCAGATGCTATATGCTGACCGTCTAAAAAAACTCCAGCTATACTCTGTGGCATATCGTCTACTCAGAGGCAATCTCTGCTTAACATACAAGGCCATGTCAAACCCAGAGCTGTTGGACATGCTCCACTTAAAGAAATCCCAATCCCTCAGAGCCACACACTCCAGGGATCTAAACCTTGTCATCACAATGAACAAAACATGCTGGAAGGATAGGTTCCTGACCCAGAGACTCCCCATACTCTGGAATAGACTGCCCATACATGTCAAGCAGAGCGCCTCATTGGCCCTCTTCAAAAGGAACCTTGATGATTGTTTGGGAGATAGGAAATTCACCCCGGGGATCATGTCAGTTGCCCTGCTAGACAGGGGCCCAGAGAAGTAAATATTGTGGGAAGAAATATCCAGGGAATTGTTATGGCTAAGCTTGCATAGGCCCTAGGGCCGATAGCCTAGTACCAACCTATGAACCTATGAACCTATGGGCAGACATGCTGAAATGGCCAATACATGAACACTGATAGAGGAATAAGAAAGGCCATGGGATAGTAACTCACGCAAATATTGTAAAACTAGAGACAAATTAGCCCTGAATGGGTGTCGGTTACGTTGTGTGGCACCAACTAGAAAAACCTTTCCATTTGCTAATATAGGATTTTCTAGTGTCAGGCCTTCTTGCCGCCATCAGTGCCTGCATGCACATCCTCAGAAAACAGATGCCTAAAAGGAATTAAGACACTATCATCCGGCAGTCATTTGAAGATGATTGATGTTGGGGTGTATCAAACATCCCTGTTCTTGTGTGAGTAGATTCATTCTGTGAGGAAGCTAATGGTAATTACCCCTGGCCATTTCCAAAAGAAGGGACAACCACAGTTGCCTGGGCTAGAAGAGAGTCACCACAGTGATCCAGGGGGGATTCCTTCTGAATCTTCAGAACTACCCCGGATATTAGTGGAAAGGGTGGAAAGGCATACAGAAACATTCCTGACCAAAGAAAAGAAAAGACATCTGTCTTCCAGGCCTTCTTCCATTGAGTCCTGGTATAGAATTTTGCCAGTTGATGGTTCATTGAGAAAGTAAAGAGGTCTACTTGAGGAATTCCCCACAGATGGATCAAATTTTGGAAGACCCCCTGGATCTAGTTTCCATTCATGAGGGTCTGCCCTCATCTTGCTCAGTTTATCTGCCCCACACTTTTGTTCTAATAGAATGTAGGAAGCCTATAGAGTGAGATTGCCCTTTGAAGCTATATCCCAAGCTAACATGGCTAGTCTGCAAAGGGGGTATGACCTGGTCCCCCTTGCTTGTTGATGTACCCCACATTACTGTAGTATTGTCTGTAACTACTTAAAGAGGTCCCGGAGACCAAAGATGGTTCAGAGAATTGAGTGTATTGATCAGGGTAAACATCTCCTTGATATTTATGTGATTGCATATGTCCGTGGTGTCCCAAAACCACTGCACTTTTATCTCTCCTGATACTGCCCCCAAACCAAAGTCTGAAACATCTGTGATGACTGGCTGCTTTAGAACAGGGAGAGCAGGAGAAGGGGAGACCTTGATTTAAGGATATCTCTTATCACGATTAAGTGATTTCTCTTCTGACTAAACCCAGTACTGGAATCTGAAAAGAGGAATGGTGTTGATGCTGGGACAAAAGAGATTTCAGATACCACTGTATCTTTCTCGTGTGATGTCTTACCAGGGGTATCATGAGAATCATAGATGCTATGAGACCCAAAATCCAGAGGTATTCTCTTACAGTGAGTTGAAAAATTTAGAAATAGACCTAAATAAACATATATTTTTTCCTGTGGAAGAAAAGTTCTTTGAAGTGAGGTTTCTAGTTGACATCCCAAGACCACAATCCTGTGTGAGGGAGTCACGAAAGACTTTTTGAATATTCTCTTGGAATCCTAGATTGTGCAAGAGATCGCTCACACAAGAGAGAGATTCCTGACATTTTGAGAAAGACTCTGCAAAGATAATCAAGTCATCTAAATACGGACAAATGTGGATAACCTGTAGCTTGCAATGAGCTATATAACTGGAGCTAGACACTTTGTGAGCACTCTTGGTGAAGTGGACAGTCCAAGGGGTAAGGCAGAGAACTGGTAATGTGATCCAAGCACAAAACATGTGACGTCTGGATGAATAAGAATGTGATGAAGCATCCTTTAAGTTTTGTGTTACCAGGAAACTTGAAAGAGGAAAAAGAAGCAACAGATTGTGAAATTACATCATTTTGAATTGGGGCACTATCACAATCAGGTTTAGAAAAGAAAGATCCAGAACTGGTCTCCAAGCATTTTCTTGCTTTGGTACTTCCCACCCAGGAAGGAGGAATTGGTTCTATCACTCTTTGGGACAGCATGTGATGAAGAACAGGTGGAAACAAAACAGTCTGAACTGCAGGATGAGGAATGACCTCCTAGAAAAGAGGAATTTCATCCCACTGCCATCTGTAACCCTATGAACAATTTTCAAAGCCATTCATCTGAAACAATCTGCTGCCAAAGAGAAAAATGGATATTTAGACTTTCTGGAAGAGAAAGAGGGCCAGGGTGGGAGTGGGTCATAAGGTCTCTATTCAGACTTGTTGGAGTGTCCATGGTTTTAGAAGGTTTGAGACTTCTTTTTGGAACTTCCTTGCGGCTTCTTCTTAAACATCTGTTGA
Source organism: Protopterus annectens (assembly GCF_019279795.1). Classification (NCBI taxonomy): domain Eukaryota; kingdom Metazoa; phylum Chordata; order Ceratodontiformes; family Protopteridae; genus Protopterus; species Protopterus annectens. The sequence goes on from NC_056734.1 coordinate 48,995,191, forward strand.
CCTGAATTCTGCTGAGAATGTTTATTCTGTTTTCTTGCCAAACATGGATGAGGAGAAAGAAAATCCATTACACAATTTGGGAAAAGGAGGACTGAAAAATCTTACAGGTTCCCTGGATCAGCTTGCCCCTTTCATCATACTTTTTATCACCTCTGCTGCAGAGGGGCCAAATACTAAATCTCTGTCCTAGGGAGAATTTAAAATGGACTAGAAATTTTAACATCATCTGGAAGGTTCTGAGAATGCAGCCAAGCAAACCTCCTTAAAACCATACTAGTGACCACAGCCCTGGAAGAAGTATCAAAAGAGTCATACATACACTGCAAACAAATAGCAATGTACAATACAAGAAAATAAGTTATTTCAAGTAGATTTTTCTCATAAGAAGAAATTGTAGCTAAAACATTTCTCAAACTTGCACCCTATGTCAGAATAAACTTTAATATATAAGCCTCTCAATTTAAAATTCTGAAATTCAAAGCTGAAGAAATATTCACTTTTTTCCATACCTACCAATAATGTTCCCATCCTTATCAGAAAGAGTAGGATTGGAATTAAGTGCTTAGCAGCAGAGGAGTCAACTAAGGATATAGCTGCTGGGTCAGGTCTGGGAATAGTGTATAAAAATGTAAAAGACTGAGGAACTTTATACATTTTATCTTTCTTTCTAAGCACAACTGGCTGGCTATCAGGAAAATTGCAGGCAGTAAGATACATACCCTCTAAAGCAGACAGGACAGATAGGAGGAATAGGTGTAGGATCTGGAAAATCCTTCTGTAACAACTAATAGCATTTTTGAGAGACAAAGAAACCTCATTGTTCTCCCACTGAAAACACCAGTACATTCTAGCAATAGTCTCAGAGAAAGCCTCCTCCTCCCCCAGGAGAATCAGAAAGAATGATCTCCTCTGAATCTGAATCAGAAATCTGAATACAAAACCCTGAATATGTCCCTACATCTTCAAGATTAGATTCAGAATCTTGTTCTCATCAGGAAAGTAGGGAGCCCTCCTTCTTTTACTGGAAATTACTCTACAAGAAGGATCAATAGCCTAAATCAAACCCTGAACCAGTCCCAGTACACTACTCCTATCCAAAGAAATTTGAGGAGGAATAGATACATGCTTGGTTTTCTGTTGCTTTATGACAAGAAAAATGGGGCCAACTGTGTTACTAATGGCAGCTGCTGCTTCCCTAGAGGTCGGCACACATTCTGACAGAACAGGGAAACCTTCCCTGTTCCCTCTCCCAGGACAAACAAGAATGGTTCTCCCTTGCCACTGAATAGAACCTAACAGCCACAGAGGATGTGGCTAATCTCTGGTCTACAGTGGCTGTAGGTGCTACACTATTGGAATCAGGGGTAACAGATGAGTGATCTGAGGTACAACAAATGGCCACAGCAGAGTCACCCACATGCGACTGAGACAAATTGCTAGTCTGCTGTTATGGCAAAGACTTTTTGCTTAACTTTTTCATTTTGGGGGTGGAAGAAGGATCAACCTTGGGAGTGACAATCTATTCCATGGTCAGTCCAAAAACAGAGCCTCTATCCTGGGGAAAACAAGCAACAATGCCATAATAACTACTAGTCCACAAACATTATGTATTTATTTTGACAGAAAAAAAACACAGTAAAATGCTATTTCATACAATATAGCAGCCCACTGCCTTAAAATAAACACAATCTCTCCACAGAAAATAGTTTATCAATTAGATAACACTACTTTTAAACTGGCAGAAAAAACAAGTGCTCCATTTAAAGGTATGTTACTCTCTCGAGGCAATTTGTTAAAACACAACACTCCTAGCTTTAAAATAACTTTCCTGAAGAAGAAAGTAACACAACTTCAGTTAAAAATAAAATTTTTCCCAAAGGGAATTACAAAGCTAAGGAAAGCAAAAGCCGACCATCGATCCTCAAAAGCCTCAGAGAAGCATATTATTTGTCAGCAGTAAAGCTGTGAAGGGCTTCACACCCAAACTTGTCTTTTAGTTAACTCAGCTCAAGCTGCTTGACAGTTTGGCATATGGAAGGTGCCTTGAAGCTTTGGAAGCTGACCAGCTGTTAAATCTTTGGCAGAATATAACACATATAGCTATGGCTACAGTAACAGTGATCAATATGAAGAACAGCAAAACATGTCAGACGACATGGCAAAAGTGGATACTAGTTAAGAAAGAAAAGGATAGCACAATATGTATGAGTCTATAGAAAAGAAAGGGAATAGCAAAGGTTAAACAATTACAAACCAGTTGGAGAAATCAGGAAAGCCATACATTGACACAGAGTAGACAGAATCTGTCTGTAACATATCAGAAACACTATGAATATGGGCTATCCTATGAGGTCAACATATGGGAATTCTACAGGTGTTTAAAGAAAGTAAGAAGAAAGACTATTTTGGCTACAGATATAACCAGGAGGAAGCAGATTATAGACATACATTCCGGGAATGTCCAGGGCTAAGCACTCGTTCAGCCAGTCTATAGTAATTTGAGTTTTTTTTTTTTTTTATAGAAGAAATTAACTTAAAATGGGGATAATTTGTCTTTGACATTAATTACAAGTAAGGAAAACTTTTTTTTCCTTAACAGGTACAAGTCTGACCAGTAAAGTCCGACTAGGACAGGGCCTATTTTCAGCAGAGGCTTGGGGAGAAGGACTGCAGATGCATGTCTTTGGAATGTGGAAGGAAACCAAAGTACCCAGAGAAAACCCACATGAACACAGGGAGGACATGCAGACTCTACACAGAAGGCACCCCAGCTGAAAATTGAACCCAAGAACCTCTTGCTGTGAGGCGACAATTATACACACACACACACACACACACACACACACATATATATATATATATATATATATATATATATATATATATATATATATATGTATACATACAGAGAGATGGAAATGACAAACGTTTACATTCATGAGCATCCAGAGCATTGTAAGTTTTCACCGCAAAAGGAGTCAGTTGACCAGTCTGGTGAACTTTGCCCTCTTCTCCACTGTAGTGTGATCTTGGAGTTGGATTTTATTTGCTTTGGCATGTTTTTTTTTTTTTTTTTTAAGTTTTATTGCCCAATTATATATCTTTCCAGGGAAAAATTTATGATGCTCTGGATGTTCATGAATGTAAACTTTCGTCACTTAAGTCTGGCTGTTTTGCAACTTGACGTTATAGTAAATCGTTATTTTGACATAGATCAATATACATATATAAATAAATATATATATATATATATATATATATATATATATATATATATATATATAATTTTGATAGGAAGAGGGGAAGTAAATGTCCCTGTATATCCTTGCTCGGCCTTCTTAAGATCCTCACAGATCAATAGCCTACTAAATATCCATGAACCTATGTTCTTTAGAGTTAGATGTTTTAATGCATTTATATTGTGCTTCTTGCATGTTTCTTGTTAACTTTTCTAATAAAAAAAAATCTAAAAAATATGTAATTATGCAACAGAAAAACACAGTTTTCACAAAGTGTAGAACTGTACAAATGAGATTCTAACTACATCTCTCAATCTCTTAGCACATTTGGGGGAGTGCAAATGCCCCAAAATAGTGACAGGCTGTAAATATTGTTCTTGTAAACTTAGAAAGTTGCTAACAATAATATGATTTCCATTAGTCTGAAACTCAAATGTATGTCATTATTTAGTGATTTCAGTCCTCAGTGATTTGCCAGAAAACCACAAATTTTATGAAGAACAGACCAAAATGTGAGGCAAAGATCAGGACATTTTCTTAAATCTGGACAGTTGAGAGGAATGATTCTAACAAATAGAAGTCAGTATCCTCATATGTATTGGCATTCTTGTCTTAGTGTTATTGTGTCATGAACCTTACTGCTTATGACAGCTGATACCTCTAACACATCAATTTATAGAATGTTTATTCCCCTGTTTTTATAAAACAAGAGAAGAAAAAAATAAAAATATTTGAAATAAAAAGAATGTTTCTTCCCTTTTTAATTTCTCCAAATGTTTTGGTTTTCTAATACTATGATAGGAATGGACCCCATTCTTTAGTTAAGGTACATTTATGCTTCATGAGATTAATGTTTCTTCAGTGTTTGATGTTTGTCAACAGTGCCTTTCTCTGCACCTGTAATGTACTCAGAATTGCCTCCTTCTGAAATTCATGTGCATTTAACATGAACTGGAAGTAAATGTAAGTTGAGTTGATTTTTTTAATATCTCTGCAGCTCCTACTACTTTTGGAACTATCTGGGTATCTTTACCCTATATGGCTGAGCTTCTGCATTAATATCCTAGTATTTTATGACTTTGTGCACATTATTCGGAACTGACTACCACCAGCTGTAAGCCCTAAAATGAGCTGCTACTGCCGACACAGTTTGTAGATCCGCCATGGTGAGCTGTCTCCTTGAATATGTTAATGATGCATTCTGGTAGAGAGCCCTATGCTAGGCTGTCATGTCTCTCACCCAGACAAATCTGTCAGCTACAAATAAGCTTGGCTGGCCGAGTTAAGTAACCTAACCAATAGTCTGCATTCATCTATTACATTCAGTGGGTGAGATCATATTAGAGTTAAGTGGCCAAGAGTTTAATGGACAGGTAGTAATGGGGGATGCCTGTATGTAGCTGAATGTCTTAGTGCATGCAGAGGGATGGGTAGTCTCAAGTGAGTGTGTGTGTGTGTGTGTGTGTGTGTGTGTGTGTGTGTGTGTGTGTGTGTGTGTGTGTGTGTGTGTGTGTGTGTGTGTGCGTGTGTGTGTAGGGGGGTGGATATCATACCTCTATACTCCTATAGACTAATGAGCAAACCCTGCAATAACAGGGGGTACACTAGACACCAAAGAATGTTAAATGTTACTCTAAAGTCACTTACAAAGTTAATAGAACAACAGGTTTTGCATCACAAAAGAAGTACAGGTGGGTGAAACTCTAGACACCCACCTGTAGGTGCTATACTCTTTAAATACTGACATTAATTTACTTAAAAGGTTAATAGAACAACAGTTTTGCAACATGAAAGACATATATGACAGGAGAACACTAGACAGCACTAATACTCTTAAAATATTACCCTAAACACACTTCAAAACTATTAATAAAACAACAGTTTTATGTAGGGATGGGGGGAACAATAGACACCAGGAAAACCCTTTTAAATTCACTTAAAAACTTAATAGGATTATAGGATCATAGGAGGTTACCAGGCTATCAACTCGGAGGTCATTTCAAGCCTAGCTTTCTCATCCCAATGTAATACCATAGATACTCCAGTGAATACCAAGGACTGTATTTAGTAATGACTGCCCATATCCAGGAGGGTTATGGGTGATATCCCAGATAAGAATTTACAGTGTTCCATCCATTCGTCCACATTCCTTTTGAACAGTGTCATAGAGGTTCTGTGCTTCGCATGAATTGGCAGCCTATGCCAAACATGTGGCAGTTGCTGAGAGACAAATCTATCCCTCCAGCACATCCTATTCAAGTCTCAGGCCATATGTAGGTCCCTGAAATGAGTAGCACTAGTCCCATTTGATTTAAAGATGTGCAGCAAATTCATTAGGTTTGAGTCAGAGATTGCTCTGTAAGCCATGCATAAGTCTCCCCTAAGAAATCTATATGATACTGAGTATAGGGACAGGGACTTTAGTCAGTCTGTGTAAGGTGTGTGTGCTGGAGTCCTTTGACCTTCTTTGTTAGAAACCTCTGAGGTCTCTCCAATTGCTGCAGGTAGTTTGTATAGTACATGCCAAAAGGGGTGTTATACTCGATTATGGACCTGATTGGTAACGAGTATAGAGGGGTTATAACCTCTTTTGCTCTAGAGGCGATGCCTTTGCTAATCAAGTGTGCTGCATAGAAAGCCTTCCTTACTACATTGGACACATAGTGATCAAAATTAAGGTCACAGTCTACTTATGATCCCAGATCTATTACCACTTCGTAGGTACACAGAACAGTTTTGCAGCATGAAAGATGTATGAGGGGGCACTAGTCACCAGGGATTTGAAATATCACTCTAACTGACTTACAAAAAGTCTTGAATGCCTTTACCCTAGCCATGCAAAACAGCTCATTAATGGCTCCCTATTGAAATGTCAGCACTCCAAATACCAAGTCCCAACATGCTGAAAATCAAAACAATGAAACTGTGGAAGAAGCGCAAATTTTCAACATCACTCTTCTCCTTTAAACTTCTTTCTTTTTTCAGGAGATCGAGCCCCCTTTACCCCCTGATGTGGGGTGCAAGCCTCACACTCTCACATCCAAACTCATACATACTAAGTCTGAGATCATGGAAAAGTGAATATTTATTAAAATGGAATCTCAGACATAGTATATGTAAGTCCATTATTTCAGCCATTCAGTCTCCATGTTTCAGGCTCATTCTAGTGGATCAAGTGGTTACCTCATTAACACTGGAGAGATTGAGTCCTCTTTTCTGCCATTACACACCAGAGATACTATTTAAATATCAACTTAAGTAATTTAAAAAAGTTAAAAGTTAAAATCAGGGAAAAAGCTACAAACCGTGTAACCTCAGCAAAGAAAGGTGCTCATTAACAATCCACAGCAGAGCTTTCATCTTGATGCACGGCCTGAATTATTACAAGTATGAAACTTTTAATGTCTGGCATTATTGACTAACTGTAATAGTTTGTGACTTACGAGGAAAAAGGCAGGATGGGGCTGTGTCCTTTGGGGAGACTCTCCTTACCTCTAAATGGCTAGGCTGAAGACTTTCAGACAAAGTCAGGAGGAACTGTAGATGATACAATGGAGAATTTTTAAATATTACTGGGAATCAGTCCACCACCACAATATAGTTCCAGAATAATAAGTAAAATGAAACGCTGTCTACCCTTATGGACTGGATGCCAGGGTAATCCTATCGGTTAGGTTTGTAAAGGCTCCAGGGCCAATAGCCTAGTACACACCTATGAACCTATGTAATCATTTGCCATTTATGAGGGGACAGAGAAATAAAAAAAGCAGGGACATTCTGTAAATTAAGAAACAGGTAAGAGGTTTGGCTGTGTATCTCTATGTGTTTGAATATATGAATGTGAGTGGTAGAATAACTGTGGTGGATGCCTGTGCCAACAAAATGCATGGACCACCAGAGGTGATTAATACAGGAAGGAGTTGATCAGTATTGGTGGTAACATTACATAATTCAAAGACATACAGATTAGACAATAATGAGATATTTCATAACTGCGGCTTATGTGTCTCAATATTACATTTTCCATAATTGTGGAAACATCGTCTTTTGGCCATGGATTCTTTATGAATCCCAGGGTGTCTCTTAGTACACAGTACACTAGAATTGCTGCATGTAGATAGTTCAATGATTAGTGATATGTTTGTACACTTTTGTCCTTTTTTTCTTTGACTACTATATCTGGTTTTCTTGCTTCTGCTTTCTTAACTGATGGTATTGCATGATCCCGTGTGATCATAACTTCTTTTTCATTTTTTTGTGGTTCATGTTTCTATGCTTCTCAGCTACCTTCATGTTGTAGTGTTTACTTTATCCCCAGTGCATCAGTCTTGCTATACTGTTGTTCCTTTCAGTATACAGATACTCAGCCATGAGTATATTGCAACCAGCATCAAGGTATACACCTTTTTAAGCTCTGTATTATACAGTCTGCATCAGTCTGTACCGCCCATGTTTTTTATAGATTCTGTAAAAAATATGTGTACATAGCCTGCTAGCTTTAGCTGTTTATACTAACTATTCAACTTTTGATTTAAGTTCATCCCTCCTTAACCTATTCATGCATCAAATCTAGATCAATATGTGATTGTTCCAAGAGTTGTCTGTACTCATCACTATAATTGTAGACGCTCCAATTTTCTTTCCTTTCCTTTTCTCCTGCTGCCTGATGTTTGTCTCCATCTTGTTTGATATTCATTTCTGTTCCTTTCCTAAAGGCTTCTGCTAATCTGAACAATGTTGTCATCTTAGATTTCTTTTTTTTTCATGGTTTAGAACTTTCACTGTCTGAATCTGATGATGTAAACAAATATGTGTATAGTCCAATAGCTGTAATCCTATATATACAGTTTCCTTCAGACTGAAGGATTTATATCTTGCCAAACACTGTTTTTATGTATCATTTGATAAGCACATAGCATTTTTCTTGTTTTTTGTCCAACTATTCTACTACTTTTAGGGGCCAGCCAATCATATCAAAGCTATTAAGTTAGCATAAGAGAGAGCAAGCAAATTTGCAGTATGAACTATACTCCTTAATGCCGAGAGAGTGTACTGATTAGCTTTGGTCTTCTGAAGTGTTCTTTCCTAAACTTTTGTAATTTGTTCAAGTTTTAATGCTGAACTTTCATCTATTCCCAACTATTTAGAGACATAATCCTGTTCATATGTTCATAGGGCCTTTACAAGCCTAGCCATGCCATACCCGTGTTGACCATAGTTAGATGGGCTTTATTTGCAGGAAGAGTCTATGATCAGCACTGACTGCCGATGTCCATGAGGGACATAGGTGCCACTCCATGGCTGAATTTATGGTCTCCCATTCAAGTGGATTGGTTGTGCTTAAACAGAGTCATTGAGGAGCTCTGCTTCATGTGAATTGATAGTTTATTCCAGAGAAGCGGTAATCTCTGGGAGACATATCTGTCTCTCCAGCATGTTCTGCTGATGTCACAGGCTAGGTTGAGATTCCTGGAGCAAGTGAATCTTGTTGCATTTGCTTTGCAGACGTGCAGCATTTCCATTAGGGCATGGTTGGAGGCTGATCCGTGAGTCAGGCACAATTCTCCACTCAGCAGCCTGTATGATACAGAGTACAGTGACAGGGCTATCAGTCTTTCCATGTAGGTCATGTTTTGGAGGCCCTGAATTTTCTTCATGAGAAATGTCTGCAGTCTCTCCAACTGCTGCAGGTGTCTGTGAAGTACATGCAAAAGGGAGCTTTGTACCCAATTAGTTGTCTGATGAGGGTTGAGTACAGGGGAGTTATAATATTCTTAGTCTTGGATGAGATGCCCTTACTTATGAGATGTGCAACATAGAAGGCTTTCTTTACTACTGTGGGCATATGATGATTGAAGTTTAGGTTGCTGGCAACCTGTGTTCCCAAGTCTTGCACCACTGGGTTTGAGCTTAGGGGGGTGTTGTCAATACTGTAATTTACAGGGACTTCCTCTTTGCTAAAGGGGATAATAATGCACTTTTTTGCATTTAGTTAATCGTTTGTGTTAGCCCCTTCTGTAATATAAAAATCAAAAAGTCGACAAAGCAGCTGAACAAAAAAATAGATCAAAAAACTGCTCAAGGCTTGGAAAATACGAAACCACGGACTAGCGTAACTTCCACTTTATTCAACGCTTTCGTAAAAAACTTCTTCAGAACCAAAAGGAATGTTACATCAAGCATTCATTTAAATACTGCACACAATTAAAATGAATGAATCAATTACATAGTGTAAAAACATAATTAAAGAGCCCTTTACAAAAAGCAAACTCTTCATTCATCATTATGCACTATAGAATAGGCATAATTGAGTACATTACAATAACAAACATTATAAAACATATGCTTCACAATCTTTTAAGAAACATTTAATATTGATGGCTTCATTTAACCCAGGAAAATGATCCACCTGTAGTTTAATTTGCCATCTAGCCTCTCTTTGAGCCAAAAAATTCCTGTAATCACCCCCTCAATGTCAGGTTCACAGTGTTCCAGGATAGAAAACAAAAATTTTTTAAAACCAATATATTCAACACTATGTTTATAAAATATTTGGTTTTTGTCCTTTTTTCTAATATTATACATATGCTCCTTCATTCTAACATTTAATTTTCTAGCAGTCATACCAATATAAAATGATGAGCATTTGTCACACACTGCAATATAAACAACTCCTTTTGTTTTGCAACAAAAACTACCAGGGAACCCTATGGTATAAAGTATGTGAGGAAGCTGAATGTAGGGACCTTCTAAAATAAACCTACAGACGGAACAGTCATGACACTTGTGCATACCCCTGTTGATATGCCCCTTCTTAATGCTACATGTGCTTCTATCTCTCCCCTTTTCAAATGCTCCTTTCAGACTATGTTCATTCCTATAAATAAACTTCAGTTTACCCTTAATGGCTGCCATTAAATCAGCATTTCCTTCGAGGATCTTCCAATTATTGTTTATAATATTACGTATACCTATATTGTCAACACTCATATTCATACTGAAACATAACATTTCAGTATACTTTCCAGTTTCCTTAACTTGGAGTGTTGGCCTATTTTTCAAAATGGGTGGATACAAGCACGTTGCTTACAGATGTCATCAGCTGTTTCCCTTAACAAACTCTCACTTTACCCTCTCTCCAAAAACAATTGTATGATGAATTCAAGCTCATTAATAAATGTCTCATCAACACTCGTCATCCTGCTAGCTCGTATGAATTGGCTTTTAGGTATATTATTCAGCATGAATTTCAGATGTTGACTAGTTGCATGTAAATAATTATTCTTGAAAGTTTCTTTATGAAAAATACTGCTAATAAAGTTTTCTCCCAATGCATTCCATGTCAAAGTTACATCCAAAAAGTTAATGGAATTTCCATAACATCCCACAACAAACTTCAAGAAGTCAGAAACTTCATTCAACTTATTACAAAATAACTGCATTTCTCAAACCCCTCCATATAAAATAAAAATTAAATAATTTGTAAATCTTTTGTAATAAATGACCTTGAATTCAGTTTTCAAGGAGTCCAAGATGGTGCGTTCCCACCACCCCATAACTAAGTTGGCAAAAACTGGGGCTGCTGGGGACCCCATTGCAACTCCTTGAACTTGCTTGTAAAATCTATGATTAAAAATAAAAAAATTATTTTCCAAAATAACTTCCATAGAATCACAATAAAAACTGACTTCTCCATTAGATATATTACTACATTGCTGTAAAAATGCTCTCATTGCTTCTATCCCCTTGTCGTGGGGTATGGACGTGTACAAAGACATTACATCTAGAGTAAACATAATGTGCTGTGTTGGACTGAATAAATGAACTTCATTCACAAAATGAATACTATCTAAAAAATCCCAAGAGTCCCTCAAATATGACTTAATTTTACAAACAATAGGACTAAGCATTGCATCAATCATTTTTGACATACCCACTGTGACATAATTCGGGGCAGAAATAATAGGTCTGAAGGGAGGGTCCGTTAGGCTTTTGTGACTCTTAGGAATGCCAAACATCAGTCCTATTTTAGGATGTTCTACTTCATAAAAATTGTACATTGCAGAATCCATATTACTGCACATCAAATTTTCATACAAAAAGCTGTTAACATATCTGAAACTTTTCTCTATGTCCTATGTCTCTAGAAGTCACTAACTCTTTCATAGCTTTTCTCATGTTGACATTCAAGTTATTAAAATAATATTGACTCTTGTTATTGAGCAAAGCTCTAATCTCATTCTCACATGTTGTTTCAAACACCTGAATAGTATGAATTAAAGCTAGATTAAAGTTAGAAGGTTTAAAAAACATGCTGTTGTTTTTTCTCACATCTTTCAAAATATATCTTAAATTTAACATCCTAGAAAATTTCTTTAAATCAATGATGGTTTCAACTACATCAGCTCGCCTAGTGGGAATGAAATTTAAACCTAACTTTAACAGCATGTTTTTTTAAGATGTGAGAAAAAACTTCTACAGATATCAGAATAATGAAAAGTGATAAGGGAGGGCTCACTGTCTTGATGAATCAAAAGGATTATATTAATAAAATGGAATCCATGCTCAGTAATGTGAATGAATGTAATATTGTTTCGACAAAGGACATAGAGAAAAGTTTCAGATATGTTAACAGCTTTTTGTATGAAAATTTGATGTGCAGTAATATGGATTCTGCAATGTACAATTTTTGTGAAGTAGAACATCCTAGAATAGGAGTGATATTTGGCATTCATAAGAGTCACAAAAGCCTAACGGACCCTCCCTTCAGACCTATTATTTCTGCCCCGAATTATGTCATAGTGGGTATGTCAAAAATGATTGATGCAATGCTTAGTCCTATTGTTTGTAAAATGAAGTCATATTTGAGGGACTCTTGGGATTTTTTAGATAGTATTCATTTTGTGAATGAAGCTCATTTATTCAGTCCAACACAGCACATTATGTTTACTCTAGATGTAGTGTCTTTGTACACGTCCATACCCCAAGACAAGGAGATAGAAGCAATGAGAGCATTTTTACAGCAATGTAGTAATATATCTAATGGAGAAGTCAGTTTTTATTGTGATTCTATGGAAGTTATTTTAGAAAATAATTTTTTTATTTTTAATCATAGATTTTACAAGCAAGTTCAAGGAGTTGCGATGGGGTCCCCAGCAGCCCCAGTTTTTGCCAACTTAGTTATGGGGTGGTGGGAACACACCATCTTGGACTCCTTGAAAACTGAATTCAAGGTCATTTATTACAAAAGATTTATAGATGATTTAATTTTTATTTTATATGGAGAGGTTCGAGAAATGCAGTTATTTTGTAATAAGTTGAATAAAGTTTCTGACTTCTTGAAGTTTGTTGTGGGATGTTATGGAAATTCCATTAACTTTTTGGATGTAACTTTGACATGGAATGCATTGGGAGAAAACTTTCCTAGCAGTATTTTTCGTAAAGAAACTTTAAAGAATAATTATTTACATGAAACTAGTCAACATCCGAAATTCATGCTGAATAATATACCTAAAAGCCAATTCATACCAGCTAGCAGGATGACGAGTGTTGATGAGACATTTATTATTGAGCTTGAATTCATCATACAATTGTTTTTGGAGAGGGGGTACAGTGAGAGTTTGTTAAGGGAAACAGCTGATGACATCTGTAAGCAACGTGCAACCTTGTATCCACCCATTTTAAAAAATAGGCCAACACTCCAAGTTAAGGAAACTGGAAAGTATACTGAAATGTTATGTTTCAGTATGAATATGAGTGTTGACAATATAGGTATACAAAAAGCAGTCTGGTACAGAAAAAACAACTGGCACCTCGGCTTGGACAATAAACAGAATGAATTTAATACGAAACTCCACAAAAATGCAGGTACAACTCCACAAAAGTCAGGTTAAGCACTTTCATCTGACACGCAGACTTCATCAGAACAAATATACTCGGTACTACATTCTATATATACAAAAATTGGCGCCAAAAAGCCATAACAAATAGCGCACTTAAAGAAGCACACTTATTTCATACATAAATCATATACATTCTAGTATAGTTGAATAAAAACATATGTATTTTAAAAACATCTGTGTTACACTACACTATCACATCTATTATAATTTGTACTGAATGAATAATTAATTAATTAAATACTATAAATAAAATCTTGTGTATTGCTTATCTATAAAACTATTAAGACATAATTAAATATGGTTTTATACTTATTGAATCATTAATACCTGGATATCTAGTGGCATCAGAAAAAATCTGCCACCTACTTTCCTTCATGCCCAACAAAGCTTTAATATTTCCACCATATGGTGAAATCCCCACTTTGTCATTAATTACAAATTTGAAATGATGTGTGTCCCCTCTATGTAGTATATGCCGATATAGGGCATTCTTTTTGTCCTTGGTCCTAATGCAATATATATGATCATAAATGCGTTGTTTGAACTGTCTCTCGGTCTTACCTATGTAGAATGTGTTACATTCTACACAGGTAGCCAAGTAGATCACGAACTTTGTATTGCAATTACCACCTCTACTATGTAAATATGTTCTGTTTAAATTGTCCAACTTGCATCCTTCCACTTCATTAATAAATTGACATTGATTGCAAGCTCCACATTTTTTAGTTCGTGAAATTCCCCTTTTCTTATCATTGCTATTAGATTCTAATAACTTCTTAATGTTAAATCCAGTCTTATATACTATCTTGGGATGTATACCTAATATCTGTATAATTTCGTCATCCCTAATGACCTGATTCCATTGTTCTCTAATGATAGCTTCTATATTATATACTACCTGAGAGTACATCAATACACAAACCATATGACCCGTTTCATCTTTAAAATTCATTTTTTGAGATGTATTCATACTGCCAAAATTCCCTAATAGGGGCACACACTTTTTGCCCCACTCACTAGTGACGTACTCAACTACATCATTCAAAAGAGTTTCAGGGTACCCCCTGACCACAAACAGTGATTTAATAAATTCCATTTCTTTTAACATAATTCCTCTGGTAGATGACATGCGGGCAGCCCTAATGCACTGCCCTTTAAAAATATTTTTAAACACATGTGGGGGATGGTTGCTGCTATACTCCAGATAATCGTTAGAAAAAGTCTCTTTCCTATATATACAGGATATAAATCCATCATCCCCATGACAGATGTAAGTGTCCAAAAACGCAATGCCTCTAGTATTTATGGAATGAGTAAATTTGAGAAAATCAGTTGTACTATTGATGTAACTAATAAATTCAGAAATCTTGTCAGCAGGCCCTTTTCATAATACAAAAAGATCGTCTAAAAATTTAGTATAGTATTGAATATACTGAAAAAATTCAGATTTAAACAAGTATTCTGATTCCCATTCAAGCATCACCAAATTGGCAAAAATGGGAGCACATGAGGCTCCCATTGCCACACCCTTAGTTTGCCTAAAAACTCATTTTCAAAATGGATATAATTGTGGTCTAATACCAGCCCCATCATGTCGGTAATGAGGCAAATTTTGTCCCAATCAAGACTGGAATATTTTCTTAAACTGCTGCTGAAATACTCGAGCCCCAAATCCCTTGGAATGCATGAGAAAAGATCAGCTACGTCAATTGTAATGTAAGTAAGTTTACTATTCCATAATTGGGATGTTAATTGCCCTAAAAACATCCACGAGCTTTGATAAGGTGTGGGATTTCGTTGCACACAGGCTTGACCCATTTGTCAATGACAACGCCCAACAGGAAAGTTTTCGATTTACTCCCTGATATTATAGGTCTAAAAGGAGGTTGTGTTAAGTTTTTGTGGACTTTAGGAATTCCAACAATCGTAGCTAATAAAGGAAAATCCACCTTCAAAAATTGATAGATCTCAGTCGTAATCCTGTTATCTAACAAATATTCTTCTAATGCTAGATCAATACGCTTATAACCAATATTGATCTCATTGAGTGAGATTGCATCATAATTTCCTGATTAATAAAGGATTTTATATATTTCTTTAATATAATCCATTTTATTAAATAACACAATCCCACCACCTTTGTCAGGTTTCATTAATCTAACCTCTTTATTATTCACAAAATTCTTTAAACAATTGTATTCGTCCACAGTTAAATTAGCATACAACCCTGCCTTAATGCTATGGTCAGTCCTATTCATTTTGTTAAACCTATAGATATCATTACATACCATTTTCTCAAAATTTGCCACTTTCAAATTGCTTTGGGGTATATACGTACTTTTCTTTTTAAGCTCTTTAGGTACCAAATAGGTACTATCAGCGTTATTTTGTCTAAACTGAATGGCTAAATTTAACCTCCTACAGTACAATTTCACTTCTAAAATGGTGTCCACTAAATTAAATCCTACTGTAGGAATAAATTTCATACCTTTTGAAAACACCCTAAAGAATTCATCAGATATGTCTAAATTAGTATAATTAAACGCATTGAATCCATTTTTGGTGTAAATGACGTTACCTCAGCTACTCCCCTGTGTTTCATTTAAACTAGCTTCTTGTTCTAGACCATGATCAGCACCCCCCTGTACACAGCTATGATCATCTCCCAACAAGATGGAATTTTCAGTACTTAAATCGATAGGTTCATTCACAAACATTCTAGTGGTGGTGTCCATTTCACAATTGTCATTTTTTATCCTATCTATCTCAGTCCCCTGTTCCTTGATGCAAATGTACTTTTTGGTGGGGGATAAAACCTGCCCCCCTGAAAATTCATATCCCTTTCCACATTTCTATATTCATAACTACAATCCCTATCATCGTCCTCATTCAACTGTTGTTTATGCCAAATATATGCCCTATTATTAGCATATTGTTCAACATCACGGACTATCTTTCTATTTTTCCGTTCATATATCAATGCCACTTTACGATCAGCTCCAGAAAACTGCTTGTCATACAAGTCATTCCATTGACTAAACATTTAATTGTTGACAATATCAACATTTAACTTGTCCACTTCTTGTATTAATCGGGACAATTTTTCGTCATTTTTCTTTACCAACAATCTAATGTAACTAAATCCAAAACTGTCGAACAATTTATTAAACTCTACTACAGTGTCATGATTCAAGTCCAACCCCATCGGTACTTTAAAAAATCTAATACCTTTGGGTACAACTTGTAATGCTATACATTTACTAAAATAAGCATTTTCAATCTTAATATTTTTAATGGCTATTAATTTTTTACCCAAAGTATAAATCATATCCTTGATTGTTGTTTTTTTACCACTTAAATATTGTCCATTATTGTAACCCACATCATTATTTTCATGTTTGTCAAAGTCATAATCATCATTTAAAAAAACGGTCCAAAAAGCCAGTCATGACTTCACCATTTGATTTGTCCATACCCATGATTTTATGTTTATTGGATGCATTGTTATGCCTTCCTTTATTGATATTAGGACTAGAATATATGTCAGTACCTTTAACATTGTCCCCTTGCATCCTAACTGTAGTTGAATAAGTTTTGACGGGCTGTGAATGTTTAGGACGAGCCCCAAGCCACTCTGCCTCATCTTGCACATGAAAAAGGCTAAAGTCGAATGTAAAATCATCCGTGGATGGATGACTTATATTCAGTTCCTTATCACGACTCAAACAGCGTTCATGTGGCATTGAAATACCAACATCTACACAATTACCTTGCCCATTCGGTATTTCCATCTGGGTACTAACGTCAGCACAAGTCATTACCACCTCCTTACTAGCTCTGGAAACATCCCCTCCAGTTAATTTACAAGATTGCTTGTCTCTTGTATTACCATCACCATTTGAATGTGATACGATAATATTGCGGCCCACCAGTTCACACAAACGGGACACTTCCTCCTTTAAAGCTGTAATCTCCAACCAGATGTTAGCAATTTCCTCCTTGTCCGATAAAGCCTGAGGATCCTTGTTGTTAGACTCCATACCAGTCACAACCACTACTCCACAATAAAGGCAACAATGTAATAAACAAAAAGCAGTCTGGTACAGAAAAAACAACTGGCACCCCGTCTTGGACAATAAACAGAATGAATTTAATACGAAACTCCACAAAAATGCAGGTACAACTCCATTAATATAGGTATACGTAATATTATAAACAATAATTGGAAGATCCTTGAAGGAAATGCTGATTTAATGGCAGCCATTAAGGGGAAACCAAAGTTTGTTTATAGGAATGAACATAGTCTGAAAGGAGCATTTGAAAAGGGGAGAGATAGAAGCACATGTAGCATTAAGAAGGGGCATATCAACAGGGGTATCCACAAGTGTCATGACTGTTCCATCTGTAGGTTTATTTTAGAAGGTCCCTACATTCAGCTTCCTCACATACTTTATACCATAGGGGTCCCTGGTAGTTTTTGTTGCAAAACAAAAGGAGTTGTTTATATTGCAGTGTGTGACAAATGCTCATCATTTTATATTGGTATGACTGCTAGAAAATTAAATGTTAGAATGAAGGAGCATATGTATAATATTAGAAAAAAGGACAAAAACCAAATATTTTATAAACATAGTGTTGAATATATTGGTTTTAAAAAAATTTTGTTTTCTATCCTGGAACACTGTGAACCTGACATCGTGGGGGGGGGGGTGATTACAGGAATTTTTCGGCTCAAAGAGAGGCTAGATGGCAAATTAAACTACAGGCAGATCATTTTCCTGGGTTAAATGAAGCCATCAATATTAAATGTTTCTTAAAAGATCGTGAAGCATATGTTTTATAATGTTTTTTATTGTAATGTACTCAATTATGCCTATTCTATAGTGCATAATGATGAATGAAGAGTTTGCTTTTTGTAAAGGGCTCTTTATGTTTTTACACTATGTAATTGATTCATTGATTTTAATTGTGTGCAGTATTTAAATGAATGCTTGATGTAACATTCCTTTTAGTTCTGAAGAAGTTTTTTACGAAAGCGTTGAATAAAGTGGAAGTTACGCTAGTCCGTGGTTTCTCATTTCCCTTTTGTAATATGTTAACATTGTTGGGGGACTCAATGATTGTGCCCAGTGTGCAATCATCAGTGAACTTGGTAAGCCATAGGTTGTCTCCATTCACCTGGACTTCTGAGAAATAGATTTCAAACAGTAGAGGGCCCAGCACAGATCCTTGTGTTACATCACTGGTAACTGGTCTACTGGTAGAGGTCGGCTCCCCAACTTTGACAGTATGCATCTGTCAATGAGCCAATTGGCTACCCATCTAGTGATGTATGGCTTAATCTATACCTGAGAGAGTTTCTCACTGATACCTGAGTGGGGAATTGTGTCAAAAGCCGTGGTAGAGTCAAGATAGGTAGTGTGTACTATTTTGCCTTCATCCAGAGATTTGGTGACATTCTCAAAGAAGTCTACCGGGTTTAATAAGCATGATCTACCCTTAACAAAGCCAAACTGGGTTGGGTCAAGAGTTTGAAGGTTGTCTATGTGCTTGTTGATAAGGTCCATGATGATTCCTTCCATGGCCTTATAGATAAAGCTGGCTAGGCTTATGGGGTCTATAGTTCCCAGGGTCAGTTGATGGACCCTTTTTGTTGCTCTTCACCACTTTGCTGGAACAAAGCCAGTGCTCAGACTGTGGTTAAAGACAGTGCCAAGTGGTTCTGCTAGATCTTGTCTTGTTTTAGATTATTTATTATGCAGCCTGGGATGTTATCTGGTCCCATAGAGGCCATGTGTTTGGCCTTGAAGAACATGTATATGACCTGTTCTTTGGAGAGTCTAGGTAGAGGACTGGTGTCAGGTATGCTTTGGGATATGGTTGGTGGAGACAGGGGGGAGTTGAAGTTTGTGTCAAATCTGTCAGCTACCAGGTTGCAATTTCCTTGGGTTCAGTGTGAATGGTACCATCCACTATAGGTTCAGCACATAGCTGGACATTCTCTTTTAGATTCTGGACTAAAGAATGCCTTATGATTATCCTTAGCTAGGGATGCTAATTTAGTCTCATAACTAGTTTTAGAGGACTTTACAAGATATATGGCTTGCTTGTTCAGGCTGTGGAGGGTATTCTTCCTCTGCTGAGTAAGTTCCCACTTGTTCTTATCTAACAGGTTCTTCCTTTTGTTATATAATCTATTTATACTTGAGATCCATAAGAGTGGCTTGTTTTTTTGGGAGGACCTGGTTTTGATCTGGTAAGGTACAGTTGAGTCTATACAGTGTTTAAGTGGTTGTTCAGAATATTTGTGTACTCCTCTGCATAGGAGTCTTTGCTGGCTGCATTAGCAGGGTGTTTAAAACTTTTTATATCATCTCTTATTAGGCTGTAGTTTGCTTTGGAGAAATTAATCAGTTTTTTTCTGCTTCTGTGAGGGTGTCAGGTCTGATCATTACTTTGAATGAGACAGATTTATGGCCTAACCTTACCAGGGAGGGCAACACAGAGGGGGTAGTGCAGTGACCCACAATGTTATGGTCCAGCACACTTGAGCCCTTGTAGCGGTGAAGACTAATTGTTCCAGGGCATTTGTATTGACAAAGTCCAGGAACGGCAGGGTGAGCATATTTGTGCTCATGTATGTTGCCCAATCGATGGAAAGATAGTTGAAATCTGCCATAACAGACATGTTTGGTTGTATAGTGAGTGACTCTATCAAGTCCAGGTAGGCATTGTGCTTCTCTTGGTTCATGGTGGGGGACCCTTGGTAGCTATGATGCAGTAGGGTGTTTTACCTATAGTTAGTTGGGCCTGGAGTAGCTCAAGAGAGTCATACTGTTTAACTAGTTCCAAAGTGTATTTGGTTTTAATGAAGATGGATACAACTCTACCTTTGGTTCTTTCGCACTTCATTTTTGGGGCCTGAATATGTGGAAAGCATTGTAGCCTTGCATAGCCAGAATCCTGTCTGTGGCCTTGAATGATGTCTCAGTGACTACACCAGGGAGTGCAGTTCCCTGTTTAGGCTCCTAGTATTAAGCAGCATAACCCTGAGTTTGTCTCAAGTGGATTTTTTTACATCAGGAAATTTGTTGCTTTGACATTTCTTAAAAAAGGCACTTTGGGTAGGAAAGTTTCTTTGCCCATATCCCAAAACCTAGAGGAGACAGGTGAAGACCACCTCTGGCAAAGCAGCATGGTCTGTCAGCCATGTCTTCCCAGGTTGACAGATATTGGATCCCCCTGGATTGACACCAGAAGCTTGGATGATTGTTGAAGTCGATCATTTTTTGTCTATATTGTGGCATCATCCTGGGTAAAGGTAGGATGCTGCTTTGGGCTAGGGGCATTCTAGCCTGGGGCACATGTTCTGAGAGTTCAGTCATGTCTTTCTTCATATAGTCCAGAGTGGTACATCTCAAGTCATTCACCCCAACATGTACTATGACAGAGTCAGAATGGTAATTGTTGTTGAGTGATTTGAGTGCATGCATGATTTGATGGATCCTGGTGCCTGGCTGGCAGCTGACCATGACCTTCTCCTTGTCTAGCCTGATGAGAGGGACATCTGGGCGTCTCACTATGGAGTCACCTATGACCATGATATTTGGTTATGAGGTGTTTTGCCTTAGGAACTTATTTGCTGAGGCACTGGTGTGTGTGTTACTATGTGTAGTGTTTTCTATTTGCTTTGCAGTGTGTGCAAGTGGTTTGTACATGAGAGGTCTCTGATCTTTTGGTAGACATCTATTGAGTACCTCTGCGTATGCGGGTTTATGTGTTGTGACCTTGTTTTGTGTGAGAAGGGATGTGTGTATGCTGACAAGCTGTTTGACGTCCAGTTTATTGTTATGTGAGAGAACTAATTCCAAATTCATTGTGTAATTACATCTCTCACATATTATATTTGTTTGCTTTAGGAGTAAGTGGTTGACAGTATACAATATGCATTGCCTTAGTATGCCCATGTTAATCAGGCTGGCCAGAGAAACAGTTGAAGACTGACCTTCTATTATGGCAGGTTTTTATCATAGCTACTATTGGGGAGTGGGATAGTTTGATCAGATTTTGTTCTAGGATTAACAAAGTGGCTTATTCTAGTGAAAGCTAGGGGTGAAAAGACTATAGCAATGCTTCTCAGTGTGCAACTGAGTTACCCACAATGCAGCAGGGGAGCTTGGAAGTGTTCCACTAACAAATGTCTAGTGGAAAATTGATAATCCAAAAAAGGAGTGATACAACTCTGAAAAACCAATAATCCACAAAAGAGTTGTATAGGAAGTAAAACTGCCACAATCTCAGTCCAAAAACGTTGCCGTGAATGAATATGAATGAGTTCAAGTCCAGCACTGAATTTATTAACGCTCTTTTATTAACAAACTGCATTTTCGTCCCAACACATTAGGACTTCATCAGATACCTCGTTCAATCCTTCTGCTCTGCGCCGTCCCCACAATCTAAATAATAAGGTTCAAATGTGCATGACCAGTTGTAAGAAACACAAATGTCAAATACCCAGCTTATGAAAGCATAGAAAAAAGCCGAGCTGTTGCAAAAAAAGTTTACTGTACAGTCGGGTACCACTCAGAAAACTACATTTTTGTTTGAAATAAATCCTTCCTTTAATCCCCACAGTCAGTCACACTCTTGAGTCTTTGTACAACCCTGACAACCAGCCAACAAGGGAATCTCAATGCGTATCTCTGTGACTCCCAGGTTCTTTGCGCAAGCGCGCCACGCTAAATGAGAGCCTTTATTTCCACAAGTGCATTTAGCGTGGCGTGCTTGCGCAAAGAACCTGGGAGTCACTGCACTACCCCCTCTGTGTTGCCCTCCCTGGTAAGGTTAGGCCATAAATCTGTCTCATTCAAAGTAATGATCAGATCTGACACCCTCACAGAAGCAGAATAAAACTGATTAATTTCTCCAAAGCAAACTACACCCTAATAAGAGATGATATAAAAAGGATTTATTTCAAACAAAAATGTAGTTTTCTGAGTGGTACCCGACTCTACAGTAAACTTTTTTTGCAACAGCTCGGCTTTTTTCTATGCTTTCGTAAGCTGGGTATTTGACATTTGTGTTTCTTACAACTGGTCATGCACATTTGAACCTTATTATTTAGATTGTGGGGACGGCGCGGATCGGCAGGATTGAACGAGGTATCTGATGAAGTCCTAATGTGTTGGGACGAAAACGCAGTTTGTTAATAAAAGAGCGTTAATAAATTCAGTGCTGGACTTGAACTCATTCATATTCATTCACGGCAACGTTTTTGGACTAGATTGTGGCAGTTTTACTTCCTATACAACTCTTTTATGGATTAGTGGAAAATTGACTTTCAAGGCATTTGCATCTATACAGGGCACAGCTAAACCCTGTTGCATGGTGCACAGCTACTCGCAAACATAAGGCTTAAATACAAATGAGAATAAACACTTTTAAGATGTACTACCACTAGAAAAGAACACAATGAGCTTTCTTCCAGTAATCTCCAATTTAGATGAGGCTCAGAGTACACACTTTTGCCACAAGGGTGCAAAGAGAGCCCTCCTAATCTAAGATGGCAGCAGATCCAAATCTAGTTTATGTTATGTGCTAGCTACTTAAAGGAACAGAGCAGTTTTTAACTGCAGAAAATACAGTAAAAATCAGCAAAATGAAGCATCAAAATGATAAAATACAGTCACCAAATTGCAAAGTAAACTCAAAAAGTATTTATTATTTCAATTTTTGCAGTGGAAGCTTTGGATTTCAGCAGAATCTCTCAAAACCTCTGGCAAAAGTCATCAAATGATGAGCAGCTCCAGATGAAAGAGTGCAAACTTGCACAAATGCATGCAAGTGAGAATAAACACTTTTCAGCTATACTACCAATGGGAAAGCACACAATGAGCTTTCCTCCAGTAATTTCCAACTCAGATGATTCTCACACTGCACACTTCTGCCATAAGGGTGAAGACAGGCCCGTGCTAATACAAGATGGCTAGAATTAAGTTCAGGTGTTACAATACAGTCCAGATTCAGCAGATCTGAATCTAGTCTATATTATTTGCTAGCTACTTAAAGCAAGAGAACAGCTTTTTTAAGTGCAGAAAATACAGTAAAAATCAGAAAAACGAGGCACAAAACGATAAAATGCAGTCAGCAAAGTGCAAAGAAAACTCAAAAAGTACTTGTTACTTCAATTTTAGCAGTGCATGCTTTAGATTTCAGCAGAATATCTCAAATCCTCTGTCAAAAGTCACCAAACTTTGAGCAGCTGCAGTTAAAAAAGTGCAAACTGTTATATCACATTATTCTCTCAGACTGTTATTTTCTTGACAGTTCATATCTCCTGTTATAAATATTGCTTTTCCACATTTTAAGACCAAATGGCATTGTTTTAGCATGTCAGAAAGTTTTAGCTGCTTGTGGTTGTGCTTTCAGGTGCTTGTCTGCTAAGCTATACAATTTTGCTCCATCTACAAAAAGTAGATGAGATGTCTTTAGACAGGGATTTTTTTTACAAGCTGAGTAAACAGCTTAGTGGTTTAATGTTGTAAAAAATCAGCAGTGGTGGCAAAGAATCACCCTGAAATATCTCCTTTGGATTCTTATCCCTTGAATAATAATTTTGCCCTTTATAATGACTCAGCTGTAAAGTGATTTGCCATTGTTTCATGGTGGATACTATGTAATTTCTCAGTGTATTTTATATCTCTCTAAGTATTCCATAATCTATGAATACGGAATGATGTGCTTTTTTTTTGCAATCTGTCCATGTCATACCTAAGTTCTGCCCTTTTTATGGCACTCTGTTATGACTTTGTTTAATAATAAGTGATCATTTGGTCAATATGCTTTTTCTTCTGTTTCTCTTTTCTGTTGCCATAATTGATGGTCCTTTGGGGGGGTACAGTTGGCACTGAATCTGTCAGCCAGTATGTTAGCAATATCTATTGGCTCGGTATAGGAGGTACCATTGTGCAGTAACTCAGAGCAAATCTGAGTATTGCCGTGGAGGTTCTTGATATAACTATAGAAGGCTTTGTGATTGTTTTTAGTGTCTGTCACAATTCTTCCTTCATAGTTGGCTTTGGAGGATTTGATGAGGGATCTCAACTTTTTGTTGGGGCTAATAAGGGAGTTTTTCCAATCTTGGGACTTCACCTTTTTCTGCAACAGTTTCTTCCTTCTGTTGTAGAGTTTATTAATGGCAGGGGACCACCAGATTGGCTTCCTTTTTTGGAGAAGAGCCTCTTGGTTCTGTTAGGTATGGCTAGTTCCATGCATTTATGTACATGTTCATACAGTGCATTGGTGTATGATTCAGCAGTCATGCACCTATTTTCCATTGGCATGGGTACAGTGAAGTTAGTCACCTCTGTTTTTAGGAGCCCAAAGTCAGCTTTGTGGGGGGGGTGGGTGAGATGTGTATTTCCATGGTGATTAGTTTATGGTTGGATCTGACCAGGGGGAATTGACTATTGGTGTAGAGCAATTAAATTAAAATTAAGAAGTTTAAATAGAAAATAATTAATTTAATTCTGTGTAGAATACATTTTTCTTCTTTTTTTCTTCTTTCCTACCAGACATAACACTATATTTATGGCCTAAATCCCTATGCTGAATACATTAGTTTTCCGTTTGTTTTTATTTTGTCCTTTACTTTGTTTGATTTTGTTATAATTTTGTTATAATTTTATTTTATTGTACTGTATTACTAATATTATATTATTTTGATAACACTTTAAAATATACTTTATAATGTATATTTTACAACTATTAAAGAATAGGACATAATAAAATAAAATAAAGCAAAATAAAATAAAATCAATTTAACACAATATAAAATATATAATATAAAATAAAATAAAATAACATAAAATACAATAATATAATTATAATAGTGGTATAATGATACAGTGTAATATAATATGATTTAATATAATCAAGCAAAAAACACACACAATAATATGTAGTCAATTTAACATCAACAACTATTTTAGACTTTGTTAAATCCCTGTGACTCTGTTTTTTGAACACTACCTTAGTAGCCTTCAACATTATTATTAATAATAAAACAACATTTAACAACTAGTTTTAAGCCAATATAATATGTTTTATATTAAACAAGAGGTATGTTCCCTTTTGTATTTACATCTTTGGTTTTTATATTGACACTTGTTTAAATGTATCTTTGTTATTATAGTTATATATACACATACTCAATAATATAAATAGCTAGTAGGTTTCTTGTGTGTTGCGAGCTGATTTACTTTACTGATTTAGTTTACTGGGTTTATAGCTTACATAGCTTATATAGGTTATACGCTACATACATATTTTTTATATGCGTTGTTTCCTTGGAAGGGTTGTTTCTATTGTTGTACATATACACTTTTAAAGTACACCTTAAATGTACTTTTACATTTATATATATATATACTTTTTAAAAAAATAGATTTTATATAGTGTTCTCAACGAACTAATTTTAAACACAGTCCACCACTTTAAATCTTAATTGATGTAGCTAACACGTGAGTCTGTATTGATGAGAGTATATATTGTTAATTGTTTTTTTATTCAATTGTCTGAAGAAGTTGCTCACATTGTGAACAACGAAAAGCGCTTAACAATTATTTGTGAATAAATTCCTCTTGTCCTCAGTTCGTGTTTTCGTTGGACATCTTTTCTTGTTGACGTGGTTTGTGTTTGACTTGGTTTGTAGAGCAATGGTCACCCATGTTAGTAATAACCAGGTCAAGGATGTTGCTTCCTCTAGTGGGGGTCCAAATGAGCTGGTCCAGGGAACTGGAACTGATGAATTCCAGGAAGCACTGGGCCAGTGTATTGGTGCTTGAGTATTTTACCCAGTTGATGGAGCAGTAGTTTAAGTCTCCTAGTGTAAGAGTGTTGGGTTGGACCTTGATAGATTCCAGGGTGCTTAGGAACATGGAGTGAGAGTCTAGGGACATGTTTGGGGACTTATAGTAGGCTATGACCTGGATCGCCATCTTACCCAGTGTTAGTTGGACCTGAAGTATCTCAGATGTGTTATGCTGGGCTACTAGTCTGGAGGTGTGTGTATCCTTTATGAATATGGAGACACCACTGCCTTTGGAGCTTCAGTCTATGTTTCAAGGCCAAAAGGTGTGGAATGAGTTATAGCCTGGTAGTGCAGGGATGTTTTCTGCCTCTTCAAACCAGGTCTCTGTTACAGCACAAATATCAATGCTCTCCATTTTGAGGAGTGCTTTGAGCAAGTGCATCTTGAAATTTAGACTTCTAGTATTGAGTAGCATGACCCTCGGATTGCATTTATTTATAACTGTTATGGTGGTAATTTGGTCTTTGGAACACCACCTACAAAAAGGCACTATATTGGGGCAAGAGCCTTAGCCAGTACCCAAAATCCCAGGGGTGACAGACGCTTACCATCTCTGGCAAAGCATTGAGGTCTGTCAGTCATATCATCCCAAGCAGACAGATACTGGATCCCCTTAGAAGGACACCAGAAACTTATCCAATTGTTGAAGTCAATAATTTATTGTTTACACTGCAGTATTATTCTGGGTGATGGTAGGATACTGCTCAGGGCTAGGGTCATACCTGTCTGGGCCACATAATCTGAGAGCTCCATCATGTCTCTTTTCATGTAGTACAGGGAGGTGCATCTCAGGTCATTCATATCCACATGGACAATGATAGAGTCATACTTGCACTTGTTGTGGAGTGACCTGAGTGCATGTGTTATCTGTCAGATTCTGGCACCTGATAGACAGCTAACTGTTACCATCTCCTTATTCAACCTAATGAGTGGGACATCGGTGTGCCTCACTATTGAGTCACCTAGGGTTAGTGTATTAGGCAAGGAGTTTAGCCTTAGGGACTTAGGTTGAGGGGCACACTGTGGAGGTAAGCTATGTGTCCTGTGGTTTGTGCTGTGTTGTGGTGGTCGAGTGTGTTTTTTTCTTGGAGGTCTCTAATGTTTGGGTAAATTTCTATTGAGAGCCTCCTCGAAGGTCGTGTGTGGTTTGTGTCATTATGTGAGAGCTGTGATGGTGGGTATTCTGGAGGGCTATGTTTTCCATGTGGTGTGATGCAGGTGTTGACCTTCTCCTCTTGACCAGCTAGTCCGGTCTTGGCTGGAGAGATCATAGCTTCCAATGTGGTGATATAAGTGCATATCTCACAAGTCTGAGTGTTGGGAGGTAAGAGGAGAAGGTTGTCTGTGTACGTGAAGCAGTTGCTACACTGCCTTAGAATGTCCAAGTGCACCAGGTTAATAGGAGAAAGCACAGGGAACTGCCCTTTAATCATGCCAGAAGGGGTGGTCGTAACTACTAAGTACTGTAGCCACTGTGCTGATAGCACTTAGGTGTGCTACATTAACAGCTACAAAATGTAAAAGTGCAAAGCAATTAAGCTATTTGAAATGCAAAAGAGAGAGAAAGAACTAGGAAGATCTAAGGGAAAAACTGAAGAGCAGACTTTCTGGTACCAGTAATAGTTTACCTCAGCTCGGTGCCTCTGCGCAGAGCTTAAACAAGCGCAAACTCACACAGACATGGGCTTGTAAACCAGAAAGTTGAAAGGGATGGAATAACTGCCCAAACAGTCAACAAACTACAATTTCTGGGACAGAAACCACTCCTCTTGTGGTTGATAGGCTACCTAGTGCTTACCACTCCCACTTAAATCAAGCAAGTCCTCCCTTAGATCTTATTCTTCTTCTTCTCTGTAGAAAAGGCTCCCTTTGCTCTCCCTTTCCTGCTCTATCCCTTGCTGTGCAATCCTAACTGGAATGTCTACCAAGGCTCCTACAGAAGGTTCCAGAACATTGCTCTCTATGCAAGTATCCTGTTCTATCTATTGCACCAGATAATTCACAGTGCTTCTCTGTCCCACTAACCATTCTGAATAGCAATACATTCCATTTCATTATTTCCTTTGCAAAATTTATTGTGCCTGGATGTCTTTGTCTGTATATATCCTGAAATATCCTTGGAGATGCAGTGGTCATACTGGTTAGCACATTTTTCTTTCCTGCATGACTATTAGACCACATCAGACCATTCTTTCTTTCAGAAATCCATGCTTCTTTTTTCTTCATTTCTTTTTTTTTTCTTTTTTTTTTTCTTGTAGCACATCATCAATCAAATCTTTTTTCAGATGATCTACTGTGCCTTTATCTAAATGTTATTTTGATCTGATTTTTTCTTGACAAAACCTTAACATTCTGTCTCCAGATTTTAACAGTTTTTCCACTACAATTACTTTTCTGTCCTCTAATATCTTTCTTACTCTTGCTAAATTTACTTTTTGTTAAAATTCTAGAGTTATTGCATAATAGAAACAATATATTATCTCTTTCTTATCCTCAGTGAGCCAATTTATTGTCTCTGTGCCTCTTTCTTGACCTATAATTATTTTTTTTTATTTCCTTTATCCATGCGTGGGGTCACTTGCTGCAAGGCTTTCATTTGTGATAGGGATGTTTCTGTTTTCTAAGGATTCTGCACTGTCTGCTTTTTTGCTGTCCTGGCCAGTAGTGTGTATGCCAAGAGTGGTCACTTTTTATCCTTATGCATCCAGTCTTCTTTTTTTATGATGTGACTTGTCTCTTTCCATGATATATAAAACACATTATATACATCAGTATTGTCTTGGTGAGATTTTGCAAAAAATAAATAAATAAAAATAAGGTCCACCATATGAAGGTACTCATCAAGACTTGAGAATGAATTCAGCTCTAGCAATACTACTCTCATTCCATTGTGACTTAATTTTTCCATTAGGAGATTAATGTTTCCTGTGACAGTTATTTGTTAATTATCCAGTTCCAAAGATTCTACATAGGATGTTGATAGTACAACTTCCTCAATAACCCAAGTAGTGGTTGTCCTCACTTTAGAGCTGTTTAAATATAGTTCTTGGTGCAGATATATTGAATCATATTATTATCTACATTGAAAAAATATTATCTTATAGGGCGGCCACGGTGGTGCAGCGGTTAGCATTGTCGCCTCACAGCAAGAGGTTCTCCGGTTTGATTCTCGGCTGGGGTGCCTTCTGTGCGGAGACTGCATGTCGTCACGTGGGTTTCCTCCGGGTGCTCCGGTTTCCTCCCACATCCCAAAGACATGCAGTAGGTGGATTGGACATTCTAAATTGGCTCTAGGTGTGAGTGTGTGCATGTGTATGCCTTCTGTGGAAGGTTGGGCACCGGGCTGGCAACTCGACACCGTAAAACTCCACTACCAATCATGAGCGGACAGATGATCCGCTGTGACGACCCCTAACCTGGAAAAGCCAGAAGAAGAATAAATATTATCTTATGAGTGACTAGTTGAATATGAAAGACATTTCCAGTATTTATTATAAAAACTAATGATATTAAATATGTAAATACTATGAAATAAGTTTAACAGATGCAGTTGAAGGCCATCTGATTAACAACTTTACAAATGTCTATAAGTGGGTGGTTATTCTATATTTTTTGTTTGCGCAGTTTTATAATGTTTCATAACTGAGCTTTAGATATTTTACATTTGTAATCTTACACCTAAAAATAATATTTCTGTAGCATGAGTTTTATTATGCTGTTGATTATTACATTTGTTAAAAAAATTAAAACGGATACTTATTTTTAAAAAGCTGCTGATAATGTATCTGTAATAAATTATGTGTGTTAATTATGCTCTGAAAAGAAGACTGTGTTAATCATGTTGTGAAAAGAAAAAAAGACAAGCTTGTGATATACCTCTTTGATGTCAAAGATATGCATAAAACATTATGCACAATCTTCAGAGTTGTTATGCTTGAATCTGGTGCTAGAGCATACACAGCTACTCCCACACAATAGTGTCAAGAAGCTAAAATACCTTTAAAAATTGAAAATGCATTTAATTGCCATACAAATAAAAGACATACTGAAATGTTAATAGCTTTTAAATCCATTAGTCAGTTGGAGGTACACTCAACTTCTGTCCTAGGTGTAGCAGCACTAAATGTATTTATTTATTTATTTATTTTACATTTGTTAACCAGGATGGTCTGACTGGATGAGGTCCATTTACAGCGGAGGCCCGGGGAGAAAAGTTCCACTTAATTAATACAACAGACAATGATATAATAATACATAATGTAAAGTAAAAACTTTGTTATTGAGCAGTACTTTTTGCATAATAGAACAGTACGCAAAGAAAGATCATATCAGCAATATATACAAGTGAACATTAAGTTAGTCATCAAAATATACAGACAGAGATCACAACAACATTTCCAAATGTCAAGGGATACCATTTGTTGCTTCCATTTTTAATAAGGGTCTGATAAATGGCAAGAAGAGAGAAAGATGGTGGTAGCATACACTAGGATTAAGTAACACATGGACATAGCCAAGTGCTAATAAAATGAGCCTTAAGGGAGTTTTTGAATTGTTTGGTATTAGGTGCAGAAGTCACAGAGGAAGGGAGATTATTCCAACTTTTTGCTATGCTGTGAGAAAATGGAGCTTTACCTGCTGTGTTGTTGGCTGTGGAGATAGAGAGGAGTGATTTGTTGGCAGAGCGGACTGGTCGATTTGGAATGTAGTTGGTCAGTAGTTCCCTAAGGGCTGGAGTTTTTTCAGGATATTTTAGGTTGTTATAAGCTATGACTAGTTGGAGGTAGGTTAATAACTGTGGGAGCTCAAGCCACTGAAGTTGCCTAAGAGGTATACAATGGTGTGTTCTAAAGAGGGAATTATTTGCAAACTTGGCAATTTCGTTATAACACGACTCAAGTTTTTCCAGGTCAGATTTTCTTACATAGGTAAGAATAGGTGCTGCATACATGAGTGTGGAAAGAAGGTGGTTTGAGCTAGGGTGACCCGAACTTGATTTGATAGAAAGTCTTTTTGTCTGTATAGGGACCCCATTTTTTGTGTACCTTTTTAATAGTTTGAAAGATATGGATGTCAAAGTGTAATTTGTTATCTATTTCGATGCTAAGCAGCTTGGTGGGGAGAAGGGTGAAATGATAGTTCCATTATTGGAGGAGATAGAGAAGGAGAGTGGAGGGGTTTTTGATTTGTTTGGGGTAAATAGAAGTAGTTTTGTTTTGTTGGGATTTAAGATAAGTTGAATATCTGTGATCCACCTTTCTACTGAGGTAAAAGATTCCTGGGCAAGATGCTGTAGGGTGGTGAGATTTCGGGTGGAGCAGATCAGGGTGGAATTGTCTGCATATTGTATGAGTGAAGCCTGTAGGGTAGAGGTATGTAGATTATTGGTAAAGATAGAAAACAGGTGTGGACCGAGTATGGAACCTTGAGGTACACCAATGGTAGTTGGGAGTAAAGATGATATAACTCCTTGCCACTGGACAGCTTGTTGTAAGTCTGATAGATAGTTTTTAAACCATGCAAAAGTGTTAGAGGCAAAGGATAGAGAGGTAAGAGCATCTATTGGATTGGAGTGGGAAACCATGTCAAATGCTTTGGAGAGGTCCGGGAATATAGCAAATACAAATCTGTTGTTATTTCTGTGTTGGTTAACCAGGTTTGTGAAAGAGAGAAGGGCTGAAGTTGTGCTGTGGTGTGGGCGGAAACCATGTTGTGTAGAGGAGAAGAGATTCTTAGAGTCTAGGAAATGCATGACCTGAGAGTGTATGCATTTCTCAAGTATCTTTAATAAAGGAGACAGAATGGCTATGGGGGCGACAGTTAGAGAAATCATAGGAATTCCCACCCTTATGAAGGGGAATAATGTAAGAGATTTTCCATAGTTGAGGGATGTGGTATTCCTGTATGGAGTGGTTGATTAAAATTAAGACTGGATAGGACAGAGAGTCGGCAGCCATTTTTAGGAAATGAGCAGGTATACCATCTGCTGCAAGAGCAGTGGGTTTAAGTTTTAAAGGGTTTTTTTTATTGTTGAGGTTGGGACAGGAGAGAATGTAAAGGGAGGTGAGTTGTTAGGAGTTGTTGGTATGGATGAGCAGCTATTTATTAAAGTTGAGCTGATAGTGATTTAATGGATTCAATAAAGTGGTGATTAAATTGGGAGGCTATATCGCTATCTGTTTTTGTAGAAGTGGAGGTGGGAGCTGGAGAGGAGGTTTTACCAGGTTTTAGTAGGGAGTTTATTGCATGCCAGAACTTTTGGGCATTATTGGAGTGTTTATTTTGTATAGCTAGAAAGTAGTTCTGTTTATCAAGCTTTGTTTGTTTTTTGACCTGATTCCTAAGGTGTTGATAGTTTTGTTTGAATAGGTTCATAGGTTCATAGGTAGGTACCAGGCTATCTGCCCGAGGGCATTTATAAGCCTAGCCAGAGTGTGTTGGCTTTCGCTGCCCCATTGATTAATTAACTGATCCTGTGTCAAGCAGAAACAATGATGTGATCCCAGGGGTGTATTTTCTGTTACCCATCCACTCATCAAGGTTTCTCTTGAAGAGTGTTAGTGAGGGGCTCTGCCTGATGTAATTTGGAATTTTGTTCAAAAGCATGGGGAGTCTCAGTGACAGGAATCTATCCCTCCAGCATGTTCTATTTATTGCTGTGGTGAGGTTTAGCTCACTAGAGCACATGGCTCGCAGTGACTTGGATTTCTTTAGGTGGAGCATGTCCATCAATTCTGAGTTGAGATCACCTCTGAGTAAGCGATATGCCACTGAGTACAGCTGAAGTTTTTTCAGTCGGGCTGCATAGGGCATATGTTTGAGACCAGTAATCCTCTTGGTGAGGTACTTTTGTGGTCTTTCCAGCTGTTGTAAGTGTCTTGTGAGGTACATCCCAAATGGGGTATTATACTCTATGATGGGTCTAATGAGTGACGAGTAGAGGGGCACTATAGCTTCTTAATTTCTAGATGTAAACCCTTTAGTAATTAGATGGGCCACATAGACTACTGTTATATTTCTTCCAGGTTTTCCATGCCTTGCCTCTGGTTTTTAATAGGGCTGTAGTGGATTTAGTAAGCCAAAGAGCATAATGTTGCTTAGCTCTAATTTTTCTTACCAGGGCAACTAAATCAAGGATGTTAATAAGAGTGCTATTAAAATAGTCCACTGCTTGGTCTAGGTCAAGGCTTTATGGTTTTCAAATACTGTTACTATCTGACTATTTTTACACAGGATATGCTCTGGTTGCATAGTTGTGTCTTATGAAAACAAGAAAAATTGTAAATGCCCTGAGATTTTGGGACAAAAATCATTGTCGATGTTTTCTTTAGCAGTTGCATATAGCAAGCAATTGCAGTGCATAAAGTGCTGTAAATACACTCCAAAATCCCTGAAGGGTTGTAATTATACCCTAAAATCCTGGAAAAAACAAGCTCGTTAGAAACTTATCTGACGTAAGCTTTTTTTAAAGCACTCCTGACTGCTGTTAAACCATAGTCTTGTGCTGTAGCATTGATGGCGAACCTATAACACGTGTGTCAAAGGTGACACCACAGTGTTTTGGGTAACATGCTAGCATTCACCAACACCTGAGTTACCAAAAAAACTGCTTTTGCATTTGTTGCTTGTGTGAAGTGCACTGAATTATTTTGTGCCAGGAGCCATTTCAACAACACTGCTGCAGAGGTAAGAAAGTTATTAACCTCAAAGACTGTTTTGGCATACTATCTCAAAAGAGTCTGCAAAGGGCAGTGCTGACATTTTCTCTTTGTGGTTACACTTCTGGAAAGGGAAAGTAATCTGCATTTCTAAGCATTTTTCTGTTTTACATTCCTCTCAACTGTCCCCCTTAATCCCTCCTAAAACTGGCAACTTTTTAAACTTAATAATGACAATAATTAGATTTATAGACTTATTTTACTTCAGAAAATGTATATTAATTCATGTTAATTTTTCCTGTCAGTGTCTCAGATTAACAGTACTAGTAGTTTAAACCTATCCATGTCTCTTATTTCTAGATTTGCCCCTGATTCTGTTGAGACTTATCCCTGGTGTATTGAGAGCAATGATGTTTTATTTATTTTTATTTATTTATTAATTAATTTATTTATTTATTTTTGTTTGGGGGGCAACACACCAGCAGAGTCATGTTAGGCATTTTCCGAATTTCTGACCCACCGAACCCAAAAGGTTCACCATCACTGTGCTAGAGTATTAACACTAGTCAGCGGCCACCACAGAAGAGCAGCAGAAAGTGGTTAATCATTTCATCCAGCCTTTCAAAAGACAAGTGTTTAGTAGCACTTAGAGCATTTTGCACTTCCTGCCACTCTTTTAAGATGGCCACCTTTTGTGAGGCAGTGGTGAATGTGTTACAGTTTTCAAAGCTATAAAACACCACTCCTATAGCTTTCCTCCACTAATTATTGTAGTATACAGGAGCAGGAAAGCTGCCATATGCTGAATGTCAATACTTACCTCACAAGCCCCATTCTTAAGGTGAATCTCTTGACATCCATTTTTCGAGTACATAACATGCTGGTTATGCACAGCTACCCACTCATAATCCTGTATATTTTGTATCTAAAACATCCTAACATGACCTGAAATAACAGTAACAACTCAAATTCTACAAGTGTGAGCTTATTTTTTGGCACCAAAGTAAAATCCAATTATTTGCAGTGATTTTAGGAACAGTTTGTCTTGCAAAATTTCATATTTCCATGAAAAGTAACACATTTTGGGCATCTGAGAAGTGGCATCCATACTTTCAAAGTTGTAAAATATTTTATGCACCTACACTTTGTTCCTTTAACTAGAAGTACATGGGATCATCTGAAGCTTCATGTGTTACAAAGAATTATGTTCAGATATTTTCAATCACAGCTGCGTAGTTATGTGCTCTTGACATGGATGTCTGAAATCATTTCTTGCATCTCTCTCAACTGTCCAGATTTTCACCCTCTGTCCAGATTTCTGTTCCTCATAAAATGTTTGCTTTTTTGGCAAATGATTGAGGATTGAAATCACTAAATAATATACATTTGATTTTCAGACTACATAAACTTCAGAAAATACTTGCTAACACTAAACCTGTTATTCTATTAACTTTCTATGTTTCTAAGAGCAATATTTAAAAACTGTCACTGATTTTGCCCCCCCCCCCCCCATTATTTTGATCTTATCCAGATTTCTTGGGCTTAGTGGTTGAGAGGTATGATTTCTTGCGCTTTGCTCCGCTGTTGAGGTATATTTCTTGAAATTCGTGTCTCAAACAAATAATAACTTCATTATAAGCAGAGGCCTGATAATAATCCCTATATTAAATATATTCAGATATATCCATTAGTAGTTTCTCATGTAAGGCACCTGAGTAACAGCCATTTGTCCACTGATGTTTTTGTCTGGTTAAGTTACCTGCTCATGCAGAATGTACAAAGGAGTGACATAGAGAATAAGCATTGGGTCTATAGTCATAAGCTTGTGGTCAGCTTGTAGCTGTACCTCATAATGCCATACTGCCAGGGACAAACTAAGAGAGACAGAACAGGGAAAGAATTTAAGAATAGTTAGTGCAGATGTGTGCAAATCAAAGAGCAGATTCATATGGTATCCAACCACAGAAACACTTGAAAAACACATGAACTTCTATAACATGCGTGAGTCACTATTTATAAGCAAAAAGAGCCTGCGACAACAGTAATTTTCTAACAGTAAAACTCTCAGGAATCTGCTTTGCAGCATCTCTTCATCTATTTCAACATCTTATTTCTCTTCTCTTTAAGCACTAGCTGAATTTTGTAAGCCCAGTACAGACTTAAAATAACATATAGTCAAAAGAACTTGTTTAAATACATAGCTTACCTCTCTCACTTGCAACATGCATTTACATCTGCAATGTAATCATCAATAGCCTACAACACACATTTATGAAAAATGTATCAGTGTCATTTTTATTATGTAAATTTTCCCATTTAAATTTGGCATACAAACTTGTGTACAGTGGTGTCATTTTATACATTTTCTTGTAAGCTGAGTTAGGTTCCCATTCTTTTTATTATAGTATATAATTTCTTTTAAAAAACTTTATTTCCATAAAACATGTTGGAATGTGCAGTATCTATTCTCAGACCTGAAGTCTTAACTGAGTTAGTCTGTTCAAAATAATCAGTTGTATAAAGATACATTGATTAAACATCCTGCAGCTAAGCACATAAATGTTCCTGGGCCTTGTATGAATTCTGCACTGCAAAAGTGTACTACAATAACCTCATCTTTTGAATGGCATAATCAAACCTTCAGGAGTCCTCAGCAGTTATTAAAATCATATCCATTCTTACACGGTTTTGTTACTGGAAGATTTAATATGCTCTATTCATGGCTCATACTAAAAATGGAACAGCACATTGTGTAGGTATATGTTCCATTAATCTGAAATGTGCTATTAGCTTTACATCCTGCTATTCAGAACTTGCATACATTTAAACTAGTTTTAAACAGAAAAATGCAAAGGAATGTGTCAGCATGAAATTTCAGCGAACAATAAGAGAAGATTGTTGGCAGCCAGCGACCACAGTGCAGGATAGACAGGTACCCATGCAGTAGAACGGCAGATGTAATACTGCTGCCAGTGACAGGAATGAAATGGCAGTAGGATTCAAGACAGACAATAAAATAATACAGTTAATGTAAAGCACCACTTAGGTATAACAGGGAAAGCTAATATAAAGGATACTGCTCCTTGCACAGCTGCAGCAGATGCAGAAAATGCAGTGCAAACAACTAGTCAAGGCATGTGTCTGGTGGAAAAAAATTTCACCCCAACAAGACTGTTCTATGCAGGTTAATGGGTATAGCAATGCCGTGTTCTGCAACATGCTAAAATAAAAAATATTAGCATATAGATATGCTGACAGAAAAAAAAAACTGTGGTCTCCTGGTTCATGCAAATATTGCAGCAAATGCTTGTAAAGGTATACATCGATTTTTAAGTGGGGTCCTTTCTTCCATCTGTTCCAGAAATTCTTTAAACCTCCTCTCCCGCATCACTACTCCAGCATGTTTTCTTTAAGTAGTTATCAGGGCATCACTTTGTCCCATTGAAGAGATTATGTTTCCTTAAGATAGGTTTAAGTATCTTTTATTTCATTTTCTTTTTGTGCCATTTTTATCTCCAACATATTCCTTAGATTTTATTTAATTTTCATTTTGTGCCATTTCTATCTCCAACATATTCCTTAGATATCCTCCACAATCAGACTCCCAGATTACCTCATAAGTCTTTCTCATAATCTTTCTTTCTCATATTTCATCTACAGTGGACATGGTCAGTGCTTGGAATCTTTCCAAATATTGTCATTTCATTGTCATTCTAAAACCTTATATTTAGTAGAGGACTACTAAATGTCAAATATATTTTTTCTTCTTTGCTCCTTAGAGTTAATTCTGTTAGACTATGTGTTACCTACAAACTCTCTCCAGTGAAATTTCTTTCAGTATTTTTACATGCAAATGGCATATACCCTCCCACATTCAAGTTATACCAGCCCTTTACAAGCATAATATCTTGTCCACTCTTTCCATAATTAGTGACCCTACAGATCCGTCATGATGTATGACACAAATATAATAAATGACATAAATTCCATTACCGCATCTTGTGGAATATCACTGTTTTCTGGCTTCTTGCTTGTTTCCTTAAATCGCTGCCCTCTGATTCTTGTCCATTAGTTACTTTTCTGACCACCATACAGTTGTCCAAACCAATTAATGCATTTTATATTTCCTTCTAATTTTGCTTGAGAGAATGTACCAGTGGGTTTGCTAAATTCACATACACAGAATCTCTGGATTCTTTGTTCTTGCTTTTGTAGTAGCTTGTAGTATGTTGAATAAAATTCTACTGGAAAGACCTGCACTCTATGACTTTGTACTGTTGCATGCTAACATAGCAGCTAGTTGGCCAGAGTCATCCAGCCTTCTCCAAATTATTTTCCAGAATATTCTATGGAAGAGAAGTGAAGTGAACTGTACCAGACAGTACATTCGTAACTTTTTCCTGGACATTTTATAGTAACATCCTGTCTTTGTGTTTATTCTGATTTCAAAGGACAGACTCTATAGCTGACTGGATGTCTACTAGGAATACATGACAGTTCTCTGACCACCCATTGGAATAGTTTAACTAAGTCTTGTCCCTAATTTTCTGACAATAACCTTAGTCCTTTTCCCACTACCTTAATGTATCATGTTTATCTTTATTTGACACTCCATATATAAATAAAATTCAGTGTTGGCATCTTCCCTGGGATTCAGAAACATGTTTGGCATTATTACTGTCAACCCCTGTTGTTTACCTTGTTAGCACAACTAGGCCTGAAGCTCATTAACACTTAACATCAGGGAAAATCAGATCAAGAAGATGACCTTAATAAATACCTTCCTTGTGGCTGCAGTAAATGAGTGTGTAAGATAAGTGCATGGCACACACTGGCAGAGAAAGGTTACTTACAATCTATTGGTGGTACTTTAGCATCAACCAATGTGGATGCATTTCTGAGGTGTAGGTACAGGGAAAGACAAACAAAGAGGATAGTGAACATCACTCTTGTATGCACCTCCAAGATGCTGTGTGCAATTACACACAAAATGTAGTGGTAGGAAGCCGTGCGAATGCCTTTGTATATGTTTGACCAAATTAAAGGGTGAGTACAATAAAGTAATGAAAAAGGGGTAAGAAGGCAGAGAGCAGAACAAAGGTAAAAACTTACTGAATGAACAGGATGGAGGTGGGGAAGAAGGGGTAAACATGTTTTGGCTCAGTTGCCCAATTTCATATAAGAGACAGATAGTGAAGGCATACCTCTCAAATGTTACCTGCAGAGGTAGTAGACAATCACAAAAGAATGATATCAGAGATCACAGATAAGAAACACAAATGAAATGCTAGTCATATTAAGTCTGAAATGTCCAAAATAGGGTACAGTTATATTAGACATGACTTTGTAGTAGTACAACAAATTAAAAGTGACTCTCCAAGTGACTCCACAAATCCTGTCCAGTTGAGAGGAATAATGACAAGATGAGTTTGAGGAAGGAAGAAAGTGATGTAAGAAAAAAGTCAAAGGGTGAGGGTAGGTATCATGAGCAAACATAGAGGACATAAAAGACTGATGGGGGAGAACAAGAGTGGAAGCTTCAGACAAATAAGAGAATATACAGTACTTTTTGGGAGGAGTGGATAACAAACAAAAGCGGGCATAGACACAAAAGGGAGTGGAACACCAGGATAGGGACAGGATGGAGTTGCACAGCTGCCATCCCTGATAGTTGAGACCAAGATGGAGCTTATTTGCTATCATGGGCTTCCTCACCATTGGCCTGTGAGTCAGATGGAGGAGCCAGCGTGTGGGGCAGGTATGAGGCTCAATGAGACATTGGCTGAAACCAGCATCCTGCCACTGGACATTTGGCTCCCATTTTTGTGAGTTACCTGTTGGTGTGTGATTAATGTGTCATCTCTACTTCCACTGCTACTGGCAGGGGCAAAATCCCCAACCTTTGGTGCAGGGCTGGCTGCTGTGCCACCTGCAGCTGCTTTGTCAGATGTGGAGCTGACAGTGGCAGTCTGGAACACAGATAAGGGTGGTGGTTCCAAATTAAGGGGGCTAATAGACCTTGCTGGGGAAACAGGGGCAGGTCTAACTGCTGTTGCATATAATAGTAAAATAAATGAAGAAAACAAAATAAATGTGTGTGTGTATAGGAAGAAAGTAGGAGAGAAAAAGAAGGTTAGATACTTATTGAAAAGATATAGCTCTTCCATATTTTTCGCTGATAATGTTACAGGTGCTAAGAGCAACAAACATCAATACAATATATCCAGTGATGGCACCATATATACAGTGAAGGGGAAAACTGACCCCACAGCCATCAGCACGTGGAAATGCCTTAGCATGTTAAGCTACTTTAAAATTCTGCTAAAGTCTGAAGGCAAACACACAACTAATAGCATCGCTGAATCATACTGCTACTGCTGAATTGTAGAATTTAGCATATACCTGGGAGTACAGGATTAAATGTACTGCGGCAGACTACTGCTATAAGCTGTGAATGTATGTAATACATAGGATATTGACAAACAGGGTAGGGGAAAATAATGGACACACATGAAGTAAAAGGGCAAATCATACATAAGTTTCAATTATAATGTTGTAGGTGCTTCATTTGAAACTACCACAAACACCTTGTTCAAACAACACTAATGTTACTGTACACTATTGGGGGTAGAATCAAATATGTAGCTATCAACAGATGATGCAGTCAGATAGGCAACCCCTTAAAATATTGAGCTACAGGCACAATTCCACCAAGCCCTTCATGCAGACACAGTTGTTTAGCTTTAAACATTCATATTGCTAACCTTGAACTATGGAACACAGAATACAGTTGGCAACACTGTACAAACACTATATCTGGTAGACTGCATCTGTAGCTGCCTTTGGTGAACAGACTCACAAGTCTTACAGCAACAGGGTTACCTGTTGACAACAGTGTTAACATATAAACTTGCACTGTGTTAAGCAGGTTTACTCCCCCTGCTGCTCTCTAAGGCACTCCATATTCCTGATGTGCACCTATGCATTATTTGCTTTAGCTGCTGCAAGTATGACAAGAGAAAAATGAGTGTGTAAGTTATGTTTGTAAGTGTAGGCAAGAGAAAGGTTACTTACGGTACACTGGTGATTCCTCAGCTCTACCCTCGGCCTCCCAATGGCTAAGGAGGTCAGGATAGCAGCACCACATTATCATTATTATTATTATTATTATTATTATTATTATTATTATTATTACTATTATTATTATTATTACTATTATTATTATTATCGTTATTATTATTATTATTATTATTATTATTATTATTATTATTATTATTACTATTATTATTATAGCTGTTATTATGGTTGTTATTGTTACTTATCTTTTTTGACTGGGGAAAGTTTGATTGGGATAGATACCTTTTTCAGCAGAGGCCTGGGGAGGAAAGCTCCAATGTTCACATACATTGACAATATATAGTATATTTTCATTTTCCATATCGTATATATTATTTTCATCTTGGTTACACATATATTTTTGGATACATAATTAGCTGTAACAGATGATTAATGCTAACCTTGCATTATATAATTTGTGACTATAGGAAGAAGACAAAATAAGAGATAGCATTTGCATAAGGCTGTAGCAGACAGAAATACAAAGAAAAACAAGACAAATATTGACATTTAGGTTGAAATTAGTAGTGGTACTATGAGGGAGAAACAATGATTAAGTAGGAGTAGGTAGTTAAGAAATATAATCAGTTAAATGTTTACAGTAGTAGATAAAAGGGAAACTGTAACAGTCACCATATGGGAACTCGGTATAGAGTAGCTATCATTTTTTCAGAGATATTGCAGCTTGTATTTCCTTTTGGATCAGAAATTATCCAAGCGATGAGCAAGAGCAGGACACATGTCACTATAATGACGATGACATTGCTCTCCTGTGCGTTGGATACCCAATGCATGTGACACCTGTTCTACAGCACTCCAGGCCTCTACCTTAAATTGTAGGCTTTCATACCCCTCCTCCAGTAATCATTGCCAATAGTCATGGTGGAAGTAGTAAAGGAATATCTTGGACTCCTCTATGCAACACATCTATACCCTGAAAGGTGCAGTCCCCTGTCCCTCTAAGAACACATCTATATGCTGACATATCACAAAAAAATGTCAACTACCTCATGCCTGCATACACTCTGTTTTGAAAACTGGTACACAACATGGCTCATTTGTATGACCTGTGGCGAGAATTCAGAATGATATGTGTGATATATGGCAGCCCTGTTTCTGCTAATAGTCTTGGAATACAGCATGCAGTACAGCGACTCCATTCCCATTAGGTTAGATGTGGAATTACATATACCACCCCTGCAGCCATAGGGTGAATTGCACATGTGCAATGTTGCTAAAAGTTGCCTAAGTTTGTGCATGATACTGTGTAGAATTCAACACAAAGTTTTCCCAGTACACATGATATGGAAATTTAGAGATTCAGAAACAGTAATTAATTGAGGCCTCATTTGCATAATCACTGCAGGTACTCGAATATGCACAATATAAATATGAGGGAAGGCAATGAACCTCATCACAATATGGAAGAAGTCAAATAGCTGCTAAACGTGAACTTGCAACAGATGAAATTGTTTACAATGTATAAATCCAAAAACGAACAATGATAAACTAGTAAAAAAGGTTATTGAAAACACTGCAGTTCACCGCACCACTCTTATAGATAATTAAATTCAGTTTATTTCGATAAACATTGAACGAAACAACGTACACAAAAAAACTTAGCGCTTTCACCCAGTTACATACCGGGTTTCATCAGAGTGAATAACTTATGGAGCAGTTTTCTTAAATACTGTTACTAATTACTTAACTTACAATTAATATGTTAATAACATTATTGTATAATTAGATATCTAAAAGTTGGTAATTTAAAGGAGAACAGAGAAATAGTAAAAATACGTTTTGATCTATAAACAGATGTTTAAAAACTTCTAACATATCCATGACAACGCAATTAATATTAATTTAGATAATGCCTAACATGAAAGCTAAATCACTAATAAATAACATCATAACTGCAGCAGATAAAAAAATATGTGTATATATATATATATAAAAAAATATATATGTATATGGTATATAT
Organism: Protopterus annectens; assembly: GCF_019279795.1. Classification (NCBI taxonomy): domain Eukaryota; kingdom Metazoa; phylum Chordata; order Ceratodontiformes; family Protopteridae; genus Protopterus; species Protopterus annectens. Next base: position 49,037,958 of record NC_056734.1, read on the forward strand.
ACAAACACACAACCGTAAAAATGTATATGGGCCCTATACCTATATATCATAAAATAACATAAAAGATCAAAGCTTCAAGACTATATATGCACAGATGCCTAACTTAAAAAAGATATAAGGACTCTTCATAAAATTTGTAAATATTATAAATATAATAAAATCTATAAATAATCTCTGTGTAACAATAGATACAATAAATCAAGATATTAATATAAATATATAAATATATAATAATTAATATAAATAACAATAGATATAATAAATATAATAAATATATAAACATTAAATAGTGTATGATTTCATTCTCAAAAAGCTGCTAATGGATATGTATTCGTTAATGCCTGTTTTTTTACACGCATTAAGTCTGAACTGCCAAAGGCATTCCTTCATTTCCAACAAATTGTTTACATCTCCCTCATTAATTGTAGTTTCCGGCACTCTATCAATTACAAAAAACAAGAATTTTTTAAAAGTTGGGCATACTATGCTATGCATGTATAAAGCATTTGTTGATTTTTTATTTTTAATATCCCTGTTGTGTTCACTTATTCTCTCTTTCAATTTTCTAATAGTTTTCCCTATATAGAATGCCTCACATGATAAACAAGTTGCTAAATAAATTACTTGTTTCGTATTGCAGTTCACAAAACCTGGACATCTAATAACTCTGTTATATCCCATTATGGCAACATATGGCCCATCATTTATAAACCTGCAAGCCTTACAAAATCCACACTTTTTCATGCAGGATTTTTTGTTAGATTCAAAAATTTCTTTTAAGTTTTTTCCTCTACTGAATACAATGGAGGGGGTTGCACCTAATTGATCAATTATTCCACTATTGTTACTAAACACACTTTCCCATACATCTTTTACTGTCTCCACTATAACTTTAATGTTGTCGTTGTATGGTAATGTCAACGAACATGCCATGTTTTTGTCTGTGGGGGTTGTAATTTTCATCCCATCTTTACCTATTTTTAATATAGGCTTAAAATATTCATGTCTTTTCTTAATAATTTCTTCTTTTAAACTAATGATGAGATTATCAGGATAGTCTCTTTCCGTAAACATTTGACATAAAAAATCCAACTCATTAGAGAAAATAACATCCTCACTTATTATTCTCGACAACCTAATCATTTGCCCTTTTATTAAATTTCTTTTCTGAAAATAAGGATGACAACTTTTAAAATGCAAATACGAATTTGAAAATTTTTTTTACGGAATATATTGGATTCTATTGTTCCCTCTTTTTTGTAAATCTTAATATCTAAGTATTCACATTTGTCTTTATTTATATTGTAGGTAAATTTTAAAAAAGAAGTTGTTTTTCCTAAATAATCAATAAAATCCTTTATTTCTTCTATATTCCCTTTCCAAATTACTAGGATGTCGTCCAGAAATCTTAAGTAAAGAACTACTTTAGACCAAAATGTGCAATTAAATACATATTGTTGTTCCCATTCTGCCAAGACTAAGTTGGCATACACCGGTGCACACCTTGCTCCCATCGCGACTCCTGATACCTGTTTAAAATATTCACCATCTTGTTGAAAAAAGTTGTTAAAAAGAATCATTTCCATAAGGTCAGTAAGTACTTTTCTTTTAACAGTATGGTAAATGCCATACCTTAATAAACTTTTCTCAAACAGCTCAAGTCCTGTATCATGAGGTATAACTGAAAATAGATTTATGATATCAAGTTACTAAATACATGTCAGAAGAAATCTTGTCCCTATTCTCATGTAAATTTTCTAAACAATGCCATGAATCTTTTAAAATATGGGTAATATTACTTGTGACTTCTTTACAACTGATATCAATAAAATGAGCTAAGGACTCCGTTTTAGAATATTTTGCTGCTATTATTGGTCTAAAAGGGGGGTTACCCGCATCTTTGTGAATTTTTGGTATCCCGAACACTTTAGGTGTAATTGGGTGTTCTACTACCAAATAATCATGTTCAACTTGGTTAATACATCCATCCATAAGTAATTCATAAAGCTGCCAATCAATCTTAGTTTGTGCTTTAACCATGTCATACCTTTTGTGCTTTAACCATGTCATACCTTGTAGATCGGGCATAAATAGTTTCGTCGTTAAGCATATTCATCATTTTGTTTTTATAATCTACTGTACTCATAATGACAACTCCTCCCCCCTTATCTGGTTTCATGATTCTATATTTATTATTAGTGCAAAGCTCATTGAGACAAAACCTCTCTGCTGTAGTTAAATTTTCTTTCACTACATCTTTCATTTTGAACACTTTTCTTATTTGTACATCACAAAACATTTCAAATAAATGTATAACTGGATTGTTGGGGGGGTATGAATGTGCTTGCTTTCTTTATACTAATACTGTTGGCTTCATTTTTCCATGTATCATCCTGGTTTTGAAAAAACATTTTTAAATTCAACTTTCTTGTGTATAGTCTCAGATTTATTAGGACTCTACCAATGTCAAGCTTAAAAGAAGGGATGAATTTAAAACCTTTCTTAAAAAGAGATATATGATCTAAATTTAATGTTTTATCAGAATAATTATACACTGAAAACCCTCCATCTGTAAGTGTTTCACAATGCATGGTTAAAAATTCTGATTTATCATACATTTGATTCAGCCCTAAAGAATCATTGTTTGCATCCAAAAAAATGCCAAGTTCATTATTGTTTAATTCTGGGTAATTATCAATTTCAGTCCCCTTGTTAACTTCCACATTTTCCATTATTTCATTTAATACATTGCTGTGTCCAGCGTTATCTGTATGATTCCTGTAACCTAACTCTGTAATATTTATCTGTTCCTGTAATTGTTCTGATAATATCTCTGCCCTTGGTAGCGCCCCCTTTGGCGTTCTGATCTCCTTAATGGTTGCTCTTCTAAAAAATCTTCTCGTCCCTTATCGTTCCTGTACATAGTATTATGCCCATAAACATTTCTCACCTCTTGTAAATTACCTTTGTCTCCTACATTGTTAGTGGCATTGCTTAAATGGTTCTGGTTAACACCCCTCCATTGTCTTTTGTATTCCTTAAAATGACTATAAGCCCTATTGTTAAAATAATCATCTGTGTCCCTCTGTAATTTTTTATTTTTAAAATCAAGGCCCTTGCTAACATATCTATTCATGTCAGCTAAGATATTATCTAATCTGTATTTGTTATGTTCAAACAATAAATCATTTCTAATGCTGTTGTCCAATTTTAATAAAATTTCATTTAATTTGTTTAACTTATTGTTATTATTTTTAATAATCAATTTCATAAGCTGCTTACCAGCATTATCATAAATGTCCAAAAGCTCTTTAAACAAGTCATTGTCGTCGAAGCCAAAAGGTACCTTCAGCACTCTAAGTCCCTTAGGCACCTGGTTAAGTTCCAGCGAACGTTCAAGGAAAACATTGTCCATTTGGAGTGCTTTGAATTTCCTAAGTTGTTTCTCAAACTCTTCCAGTTGCTTATTTAAATTCCCCATATCGTTCGATTGTAGGGCTGTAGATAATCTTGGTGCTGTCAATAGTGTATCCAAAACGGGTAATGGGCGTCCTCTCTCCCATCTGTTGTCACTGCCATCTCTAGCGTTCCCTTCTAGAATCGGCGGCGGAAGTGCGTAGCTTGTAGTAACAACCCTGTTCGGTGCATTCCGTCCTCCAATAGATTCCTGAGAACTACCGCTAGCCGGTGGCTGGTTCCTCGATGTACCCGGAGTAGAATGTAATGTAAGAAGCAGTTCATCTGCTTCTGATAAAAGTACATTGTTGCCCTCGGTATTGTCAGTGGCCTCTCTAGTTGCTGATACATGTCCGTGTTCTTTCATCATTAACAGTAACTTTTTTGTTAGTTCTAACTGCTGCTCCAATAACTGCTCCATCGCAGTAGCGACCACAACTACGTGCGCTAATAAATATGTTGAAAAACGGTTAAAAACAAAGTTCCTTTGATATTCGCTCAAATAGCAAAAGCCAAAATTAAGATGATGGTAAACTGTTGAAAGTAATAAAACTTGTAAGCCAAACTCTGTCCGTAACCTTCCTAGGTTATAAAACACGAATGTGCGGAAACCGAAGTGCTTCAAAGATAAACGCTTAAATCCAAAAACGAACAATGATAAACTAGTAAAAAAGGTTATTGAAAACACTGCAGTTCACCGCACCACTCTTATAGATAATTAAATTCAGTTTATTTCGATAAACATTGAACGAAACAACGTACACAAAAAAACTTAGCGCTTTCACCCAGTTACATACCGGGTTTCATCAGAGTGAATAACTTATGGAGCAGTTTTCTTAAATATATATATATTTTTTTCATCTGCTGCAGTTATGATGTTATTTATTAGTGATTTAGCTTTCATGTTAGGCATTATCTAAATTAATATTAATTGCGTTGTCATGGATATGTTAGAAGTTTTTAAACATCTGTTTATAGATCAAAACGTATTTTTACTATTTCTCTGTTCTCCTTTAAATTACCAACTTTTAGATATCTAATTATACAATAATGTTATTAACATATTAATTGTAAGTTAAGTAATTAGTAACAGTATTTAAGAAAACTGCTCCATAAGTTATTCACTCTGATGAAACCCGGTATGTAACTGGGTGAAAGCGCTAAGTTTTTTTGTGTACGTTGTTTCGTTCAATGTTAATCGAAATAAACTGAATTTAATTATCTATAAGAGTGGTGCGGTGAACTGCAGTGTTTTCAATAACCTTGTTTACAATGTATCCCAACTTCTAACAGGTAAATGCTACTCCATTAGCTTACCTTTTCAAGTGTGACTACTTCTAGATGCTGAGTGGCTTAACTTCATACTATAGTAGCTTTGAAGCTACTTTTATTACTTATTGAGGGGGTTGGAGTGAGACTGTTATCAGTACAAGTCTAAGGCAATGGGTATGCTGAAGGACTGTTAAACTTAACAGGAAATACACCCAGCAGCAAGTACTCTGGGAACATGTGCAATCATTCAGGCCAATTCTGAATTTTGAATTAGCACTTCGATTCACAGCATTTGCCAATTGTATAGATTCACAGCATCGGCTCATAGTATATTCCATACGCAAAAGACTGTGTAACAAAGAAAGACAACAGATTTATCACCTAATATAAAGTTATAATTCTCCAAGGCAGAAAATGAGGTGCTACTTCAGGCCATTTGCCTCCATGGCCAATGGCTGTTTGGCAGTATGCTTCTGACCAGGCCTACCAAGACTATGCCTGGATTAATTGTGTGGCAGTTATTAATGCTGTGGAGGCCCGGGCCAAGCCATATGTATGAAATGGTCCACTGCAGTGCCACCAATACTATTTGTGGTGGGGAAAAAAGCTGTTCACCTGGTATGGTAGTATAGGTCAACTGGAGATGAGCCGTCGGTGGACCCATCTCTGATAGAGCCAGAAAAGTTTCTAGTTTGCATTAGAAGCAGTGATACCTCCACAAGGTCACACAGTGTGGAGCTGGACATTGGTGCAGATCTTCATCATGCTCCACACATATCCATTGGCGATAGCCCCCAGGGTGCATAGCAGTCTTCCTAGATAACAGTACACTTACTTCCCTTGCACCATTACTCATTGGCCCACTTAACAAAGCTGTCTGCTTTGGGTTATATGAGAACAGTAGGGATTCAGCCTTCTAAGCCATCAGCACAAGGTAGAATTTGGCAATTTATTCTTTGCAGACACCAGTATTACTATATCTGGTTGCACTGTATGCCTTTGGTGCAGGGTTCTACTTATACAGCATATTGGGCTTTGCTGTGCTCACAAGTGATTCTTTGTCTGGCACCACCCCCTGCGAAATTGCCACCCCCCTGACACTGGAGGTTTTGCATCCTCTGATGATGATGATGGTGATAGCAGTGTCAGCTGGTATGGTCAGGGAATGTGTTGGATGCAGGGAATGTGACCACTAGATCCTCCATTCAGACTGTGGACATGGCTTCTGTGCCTGTGAACATACAGGACACACATACCACACAGAGATGACATGTTACTTGAGAAAATGGCCATCACTGCAATGTAGAAGCCCCCACTAGGCATTTGTCAGACACTGCACATATTCCCAATGGGTGAGGGGTACACTTGGGGGGTTGGAATTGGTGGTCAGTGGTGACATGGTTACCACCCTCTCTGTGAAGTTGTTGTGTCAATGGTTGTGATCTAATGAATATGTGGGGCCATCATAGAAGCACAGTCTAGTGCAACCATAGACACTTCTGAATTAGTAAGGTTTATACAGTGAATGCCAGATAACCTCTAGGAATACATGTCCCATATGTGCAATAGTTCGCATAGCCATTCCACTTCTACCTCCACCAGTGATGGCCATCATGGCTACATACATTCAAGCTTATAGTCATGGAGTGCTAGCTCTTCTACAGCTACATCAGATGTGGAGGTGACAATGGCCAGGAAAGAACATCAGCAGGGTTATGTCAATCACAGTAGCAGAAAGTCTGGTAATGGACATTGTTCGTGGACATGCAGCATGCCAACATCTTGCTAAGGTTGTCGTACACCCTTTGCAACTCCTGGCAGAGGCAGATCTTGTTGGTTGATGCATGCACAGGATGCTTAACACTCTGTCATACATGCCCTGATCCAGTCCTGTACAGCAAGCCAGAGTGCTGCAACTTCTGCTGAGTCTGTGTCCTTGCAGGCACTCACTAATTACACCACAGACCCATGTATACCTCACACAGAGACATTCAGTGTCATAGGCTCTCCACAAAGCATTTATATTAACACCCCACACACACACAAACATGCACTCAAAGCCTCAGCACACAAGTGAAGTCTTGCTTTTAATTGTTCTCATCACTCACACATTTCCCTGTGGAAGACATCCACACATGTTCTCCCTGCCCATCTGGTCAAATGATGATAACTATGCCCTGCCATTTGTACAATGGTATTCAGGTTCTCTATGTCTGATGCACAGTGTGGCCAGCCTATGAATAGGTAGGCATAGCTTGGTCCTGGGTTTACATGTATCACTTTTACTTTAGTATTGCTGCTTTACTATGAGCCAAAGCTACATAAAAAGCAGTGCCACTTTTTCACTGCCACTGCATACTGTGCCCATCTCCACCTAGCATGCTCATCCCTTCCTGCTGATTCTGCCACCAGCTCCTCATCTGGCTCACCCTGCACTGCCTGATGTTCTGGGGAATAATCTTTCTGCAACTGCCCTCCATGCTGTAATTGCCTTCTAATTATAATAATGTTTAATACTGCAGATTCTGAAAATATTTTAGCGAAAGTGCCAGGTTCATATGCAGGGCACCACAAGATGAATTCAGACATCAAAAGCATGTCTGAAGCAGACACAACACATGCTTCACAATGATTCTTACTTGAAATAAGGCATAGTTGTACCCTTGCTCTGTCTCTTTCTGTGGATTTCTGATAATTGTCATTAGCCAGGGTTCCAGAGCATATCCAATATTGCCAGAAAGATGCCCCTTAGAAAATTCACAAACCATTGGCACATGTCTCAGGTGTGCCATATGTGGGTGATCACATTGGACCAGCAATTTGTGGAGGAATGTGGGCTTTTGAAAAGTATGTGTCTTAACAGGGGTTACCCTGAATCACTTATTGATGAGATGGTTCAGGAAGTTACCCACAAAAGGAATTTGGGACATTTTACACCACTGCTTAATGGTATGGTACAGATAGTTAGAGATACTAATCAGATAGAAAATACAAAGGCAGGTTATCTAGCTTCCCTCATTATTACATTTAGTCTAGATGGTACCACTATCTGGGCCATACTTAATAAGAACTGGACAATTTTAAGTGAGGATACATCCATTAGGGATAAAGTGGGAGAGGCTCCTTCCATAATTTATAGAAGGGTATGTACACAAAAATATTTTTGAGGGTGAAGTCAATGTGGTGAGGAAAAAATTGGGCATGTTCATAAGATCATAGGCTCATGGGAAGTTACTAGGCTATTGGCCCTGAGGCCCTTAGAAGCCTAGCCAAGAATTCAACCCATGTTCCAACAAGTCATCACCCTATGCCACTGTCCAGCAGGAACACAGGTGGAATCCCAGGGGTGTATTTTCTGTTTCCCATCCAGTTATCCAGGTTGTGCTTAAAAAGGTTTAATGAGGTACTCTGCTTTACATGGAGAGGGAGTCTATTCCACAAAAGGGGGAGTCTCTGGGACACAATCTGACCCACCAACAAGTTCTATTGATGTCACAGACCAGGTTGAGGTCTCGCATGTGGGTTACTCAAGTGGAGCTTCACTTGTGGATATGCATCAGTCCCATCAGGGCAGGGTCTAAGATTGCTTTGTATGCCAGACAGAGGTCACCTCTGAAGAGTCTGTAGGAGACTGAGTAGAGGAACAGGGCTTTTAGCCTATCTGTGTAGGGTAGATGTTTGAAGCCCTGGATTCTCCAAGTGGGGAATCTCTGTGGTCTTTCAGCTGCCGCATGTGTTTTGTGAGGTACATGCTGAAAGGGGCATTGGATTCAATAATTGGTCTTATAAGGGAAGAATGCAGGGATGTTAAGACCACCTTGTCCTTGGATGAGATATCCTTACTAATGAGGTAAGCCATGTAGAAAGCTTTCCATACAACAGAGGCAATATGGTGGTCAAAAGTCAGTTTGCTATCAACCTGGGTTCCCAAGTCCCTCACGACTGATTGCATGCTTCTTGTCTTATTATCAGTGTAAATAATTTGTGGGGACATCATTCTTCCCAAAAGGGATGATGATGCATTTTTTGGCATTCAGTTTGAGGCCATGTTTCTGTCAGCAGTCATTTGTTTGGGTGAGACCCTCTTGGAGGATGTCCACATCACTAGGGGAATTGATGACAGCACCCAGCTTGCAGTCATCTGCAAACTTAGTCAGCCATAGCCCACTATATTTGGCCTGCACCTCTGAGAAGTATATCCCAAACAGCAGAGGCCCCAAGACCGATCCCTGGGATACAACACTTGTTACGGGTCTACTACTTGAGGTGGCTTCCCCTATTTTGACTAGATGAGTTTTATCAGTAAGCCAGTTTGCTACTCATCTGGTAACATATGGATTGATGCCTAGTTGAGAGAGAGGCTTGGCCAGGTCATGGTAGGTGGTGTGCACCATCTTCTCCTCGAATATGGCCTTGGTGACTGTCTCAAAAAAGTTGAACAAATTTAACAGGCATGACCTCCCTTGACAAAACCAAACTGTGTAAGATCAATTGTCTGGAGGTTGCCAATGTCCTTGTTAATGAGGCCCATGATAATTCGCTCCATGACCTTGCAGATCAGGCTAGTTAGGCTGATAGGTCTATAATTTCCTGTCCTCTACTCGGCTGGGGTGAAGCCGGTACTCAGGCTTTGGTTGAATAGGGTGCCTAATGGTGCTGCAGGTTCCTGCCTCATTTCATGTAGGATGCAGCCTGGGATGTTACTGGGTCCCATGGAGTCTGTATTTTTTGTCTTTGAGAGGGCAGTGATGACTTGCTCCCTAGAGATAATGGGAGGGGGTCAGGTACTGTGGATGTCCTGTTTTACTGATTGGGGGGACAGAGGAGTGAAGTTTTCACTGAACCTGTCTGCCAGTAAGTTGGCTATATCTACAGGGTTTGTGTATGTGGTGTCCTTGACCACCAGTTGTGAAGAAAGCCTTATGATTGCCTTTAGTAGATGTGGCCAGTTTAAACTTGAAGTTTGCTTTGTAGGATTTCGCTAGTGCTCTTATTTGCTTGTTCAGGCTAAGGATTGATTGCTTCCAATTAGACACCTGCTCCTTCTTGTTCCTGGACAGCAATTTTTTACTTTTATTATAGAGTTTATTTATTGCAGATGCCCACCAAGACAGGTTTACTCTTCCTTGAGGAGGATAATTTCATCCTGTCTGGTATTCCTGATTCCATGCAGCTATATAAATGCTCATAAAGTACTTTGGTGTAAGTTCATATGTGGTAGGTGTACCCATTTTAAATAAATATCCACGGGGACAGAGTTTTGATGAAGGATAAACAAATTAAGATGTCTGTCAGGGTGGACTGTGAGAGTAAGGCTATAGTTTATGTGGCACTTTGCCAGCAATCTGAGAGCTTCTACATTGACAAAACTGAAAGGAAGCTCTATGAATGGATATATGAACATCTTTATGAAATATGTAAATGTAGAAACACAAATGCATTGTATAAACATACACTAGAGCACTCTGGACACAATTTTAAATTTACAATTCTGGAGCAAATTAAGCAAGATCCAAGAGGGGACCCGTGGAAAGTAAATTTAGAGATTAGGCAAATTCACTGGCAGTTTTACTGGAATGCTTGTTGCTGGTCTGGTTTTCATGAGCAAGCGAGCATAGCTCCTGTTCTTAAGCTGAAAGCACTTAAAAGATGAGTCATTTTTTTCACCACCTAATGAAGGTTATTTTATAAATGAATATTTTTAATTTTAATGTTTTTGAGTGCGAAATGTGACCAGTATTGTCTGTAGAATGACCAAATGTATGCAATGCTCTTTTTAAAAGTGGATCCAAGTGGGTGACTCTTTTTGGATAAAAAATATGTTCGGGTTCGAGGAAAGTATGACTGGAACAGCAAAGGTATGGTTTACGCTGTTGTTTGTCAGGTATGTCCATCGTTTTACACTGGAAAGACTGAATGTGTCTTAAAAGAAAGGGTGCATGAACATCTTTATGCTTTACAAAAAGGTAAAATCACAAACGCCTTGGCTAAGCACATAACAGAACTCCATGACCATTATTTTCATTTTGTTGTTGTCAGGCAGATCCACCAAAGGGCTAGAGGAGGCCCGTGGCACTTATTTCTAGATAGAAGAGAAGTATTTTGGCAGCTGGTGTTTCAGGATGATGTTTGGTAAGCATTAATGAACGTATTTCCATTTCCAGTCTGTTAAAATTAAAGGCTTTAAGAAGATAATGCAAGTCTGCCTTTAAGGGGGCTCTGGCTTAATTCTGACACTTTATTTGGTTGCTGAGGACTGATGTCTTACATAAATTCTTGGCCCTACTTCCTTGGATTTATCTGATAACGTTTTGTGGTGAAACAAAACAAAAGCACTTATCTTATTTTGAACTATTATTAAAGAAGTTTTTAATGGTCCTATCTATTATACAGCATTTTTTGGGAGATTTGCACCTTGTTGTTCTGAACAGATGAGGGTTTGTAAGCCATTGAGCTTTTGTGGCTTTTACTACAGTTTGTGGTTTTTGTTGCTTTTTTAGCTTGTAAACTAATTAAGAATGGTGTGACCCAGACAGCTGGTGTGTACAAGTATAGCTGGTAAGGTCTCTTTCACTGCTTACTGTCCATCTTAGCACAGACAACTTCATTGTTAGACACTGATGGTGCCATTTTTTAAAATGTGCCTAATGTAAACCTAATAGTAAGCCTTCTCCTGTGACATGAGAAAATGACACAATGCTCTGTAGCTTGTTTGTCTTTGTAAACATTGAGTTTGAATCTGGAATTATCTATGCACTGTGCATGGCTGTGCTTCTACAGTCACATTGATGACTGCATTATGGAACACATATGTTTGGGTATATGTAACATCATACAATATTTTGTGGCAATGAGACAGATCACACCATTCTTTTAACCAGTTGACAGGGACGCATATGCCTTGTAGCAATAAGATGACATATGCCTTTCAGTACACACTACCTCACATTGGTGTTAAGATTTCTGCTGCAGCACGTGCATTTTACACAATATCATGTAGCTTATGCAGTTATATAAGTAGGTATTTGAAACCCGCAGTAATGGAATACTTTCAGTGTGTGTCAGTATGCTGTTATGCATGAATTACATGCACAGCAGTTGTAGTCTGCACAGTTACATTGGGAGAGGGGCTCCTCCATTATATTTATCTCAAACAGCTTACAGCCAAGTGACGTCTCCAGGTGTTTCTGCAGTTATACCCTACTGCTCCTCTAGGCATCAAATATTGCCTGTTCATATTTGCATTAATAATTCCAAAACCATGTTACATACAAGGTATTGGAAAATTTTATCTTGAAGCATACATGATAGCAAACACAATTTTATTGATATATGACCTCTGTCAATGGGTATTTGTTAAAAATGTAAGGTGATAACTTAAATTTTTAAATGCTGAAGCCACGCCCACTAGGGTTTAAAGGTACACACTCAAAAGAGCTCTACTGGAGGGAATCACAATGATAATGTTTTGTCTTCAAATATGTTATGTCTCACTGTTGTGATAAGACTTTGCTGTGGCGCATGTGGTTAATACACAGTTCTCTAGCTTGTGGACTTACACATGTGCTGCAAAATCATCACAATGTGTGAGTGAGCCTATGTTATGATACTTTGAGTTTTTGTGTTAGGTAGTTAATGTTACTGTAGCCTTTGCTGTATTGCTGTGCTGTAGTACATGCGTGCCTTTAGCACAAAGCACATGAAGTAAACACTGTCCTGAGATAGTTCTTGTCATGTATTTTTCTTTGTCAAAATGTAACAAAATTAGCCTGTGAACAGCTGGCTTTGCCAACTTCCATACAATGGAGGTATTGATCTATTGGCAGAGGATAACAATATTTGTCACAGGCCACTGTACAGTTGATGCATGTGCAATATAAGTCTTCAACAGGTCACTTAGTAATATATGTTAATGTTTCACCTGGGTGTGATGTATGTTACTGTAGTGCCATCATACAGGTCTTACTGATGTTTTTAACAAGACACATTTCAAGGCTAAATATCAGTTGCAATATACTGCATTCACATTTGTACTTTGATGCACTTATCATTGCCCCTAGTTGCCCCCTACTGATGCCTCCAGGAGTTACTGACACCTCTAGGTGGTCAAATATTGCTAGTTCATACTTGCATTAATAATTCCAAAACCATGCAACTTACAACACATTAAAATATTTCATCTTAAAACTTACACAATAGCAAACACAACTTCACTGATATTTGACCTCTGTCTAGCATAGGTGCAGTCTGTCTAACTTGAGTGGTTGCTGAGAAACTGTAAGTTGTTTACAAAATACTATACATTAATAGCTGCTATGTTTACTATGGCTTATAAAATCCAGTTCAAGACTCAGAACTTAAAGAATACTACCATTATAAAAAATAGTTTGTGCTGAAGAGTTTCACTTTTACTCCCTAGAGTTCCAAACATATGAACATTTGTTTGAAACATCAAAATGCTTATGCTCCACACTTTGGAAGTTATAATGCAAACTTCCAGAGTTCCATTAGAGAGAATGAATTAAAGTCAGTGTGTATAGTGTGACACTTGCATTGGGAAGGAGACAGATCATGTGATTAATTACAGTGACATAAATTGATCATACTCAGATAATGGTAGCTTGATATTTGTTACATTTGCCCAGTAGCTGATGTATTAACAGCATAATGTTGGCATAGAAAAAGTCTTGTTTTGGCTACCTATTCTTTTGTGTTATAATCATGAATACATCCTATGCATACAAATATAAGTTCATAGGTTCATATGTGTTTACTAGGCTAACAACCGCAAGGGCTTCTTTAAGCCTAGCCATGCATCCCAAATGTCTGGCAAGTTCTGATACTCTTGATAAGTGTAAGCATGGGCCTGGGAGATGAACCATTTAAAGGTTACCTGTTTGCATTCGAGACATAGGTGCTAAACCAGGGATGAATTTTCGTTTTCCCATCCAATTATCCAAGTTGCACTTGAATTGGGTTAGGAAGGAGCTCTGCTTCACATGGATAGGGAGCCTGTTCCATAGACAGGGTAGTCTTTGGGATTCATACCTATCTCTCCAGTAGGTCCTATTTATATCACAGGCAGGGTTTAAGTCTTTATAACAGGTAATTTTGGTACTGTTTGTTTTGTGGATATGCAAGAGGTCCATCAGAGTGGGGACTGACAATGCCGTGTATGCCAGGCATAAATCTCCCCTCAAAAACCTGTGGGAAACAGAATGCAGGGATAGGACCTTGAGACGGTCTGCAGAGGACCTATTACTTATGTCATGTATTCTTTTAGTGAGGAACCTCTGTGGACATTCCAGTTGCTGGATATGCCTGTTTGGTACATACCAAAGGAGGCATTGTACTCAACGATATGCCTGATGAATGCTGAATACAGTGAAATAATGACTTTCTTGGACTTAGATGCCATACCTTTGTTTATAAGTTGTCCAACATAGAATGATTTCCTCATCATTGTAGACACGTGATGATCAAAGGCTAGATTACTATCTATGTGTGTCCCTAAGTCCCTGACTACTGGGTTATTTTTATGGGGTGTCTTGTCAATATGATAGTTACCAGGGATGGATGATTTCCCAAAGGATACTACTATGCATTTCTTGGCACTTAGTTTTAGTCCACGGCTTTGACATCAGTCGTTTGTCTGTGTCTACCCCTCCTGGAGAACATTTGTGTCCTTGTGAGATTCAATGATAGCTCCTAATTTGCAATCAATTGAAAATTGAGTCAGCCAGAGACTACTGACATTGGCCTTGAGTTCTGAGAAGTAAATGCCAAAAAGGAGCAGCCCAAAGACTGATCCCTGAGGGACTCCACTTGTGACTGGCCTCTTTGTAGAGGTGAACTCCTAAATTCTAACTTCGTGGGTCCTGTCTATGAGCCAGGTGTCTATCCACCACGTGACATACAGGTTTGTACCTAACCTCCTGAGTTTGTCAACAATGCCCAAGTGGGGTATTGTATCAAATGCCTAGGCCAGGTCAAGGTAGGCAGTGTGAATGATTCTGCCCTCATCCATTGCGTTGGTGACCTTCTCAAAGAAGTCCACCAGGTTGAGTAGGCATGATCTGCCCTTGATGAAACCAAACTGGGTCCGGTCCCATGTCTGGAGGTTTACTATATCTCTATTGATCATCTCCATGATAATTCTTTCCATGGCTTTACATATAAGACTAGTGAGACTTATGGGTCTGTAGTTTCCAGGGTCTGTAGATGGCCCATCTTTGTGCATATTATGGTATGCCACATTACCATGCCTCATTTTGCTTATACATATGTCACATCTGCTATAGTTAGATAACTGCTACTATATATATATATATATATCAGATCATTATTCTGCTTATATCCTGGTCAATATGATATATCTGTGCATGTGTCACATCCTTCTGTATTTTGCTATACTCATACACAGCACGGAAGAGCAGTCACAAACTTACTTCAATTCACAACATGCAGTTTACTGACAAAATTGGTTTTCTCATCACTTAATTACTATTATTGGAATGACTGCACAAGTGTCTGTGACTCTTCCCCATATTTCCAAATTGTCACAGGTGTGTACAGTGACATAACCAATGTCAGTATTGTCCATCTCAAACTTATCTAAGAATGGAGCTGTGGGCAGCAGCACAAACTCTAGATGGCACCTTATGGAGGAATTGTTGTGCAAACCCAACTGCTTTGGGCATCTACTGTAATATGCAGTATCCTCAAGACAGGAGAACATGGATAACAGATTGTGCACTGTAGCAAGGTTAGCCACTTGAAGGTATAAAAATATGGCTCTAAGTGATCTGGTCGTGTTGACTAATGTTGCCAAAAATGGGCATAGTTTATTTGCAGGTGATAAGTGAGTTAAGGACCTGGTCTACTCCAACCTAAGCCAGGGATCCATGGTAATGTTGGGAGGTGTGTATGTACCCCTATTGGCCAGTATGTGCCCAGCATAAACCCCAGCAACCCTGGGTCAATAAGCTACTGGCCATCCAGTGTCCAGTTGATCAGCTTGGGTTACCTGTGATAGCTCTGTTGTGCAAAAACTGGACATAAACCAATCAACCTGTCAAACATGAACTAAGAGTTAGCACACTCAATGTAGGATCACTGACAAAATGAGGCTTGAAAGCAGATGGCATGATGGTAAGGAGAAGGCTGGACATCCTATGTATCCAGGAGACAAGTTGTAAGGGCAGAACAGCAAAAACACTTGGCTTGGGATCCAGAGTCTACTACTCAGGATGACAGACTAGAAATGGTGTGGAAACTGTGTTGAGGGTGAGGCTTCAGAAGACAGTGAGAGATGTCATCAGAATAAGTGACAGGCTCATGGCAATCAGATTCCAGTGTAATGAAAGAGCAGCATTCATAATCTCAGCCTATGTCTCACAGTATGGTTGTGATAGTGTAGATAAAGCAAGACAATGGGAATTGGTGTTGATAATGGTTGACATGAATGCATATATATATAGAGACAGATAGAACAAGATATGAGGACTGCATAGTTCCACATGGATGGGGCAACAGAAATAAAGGAGAGCCATTCTAGACTTCTGTCTGGCAAATGGCTTAATGGTAGCCAACACATTGTTCAGAAAGACAGACAGTCGCAAGATCACTTATAAAAGTGGCCAACATGCAACTCAGGTAGACTTTTTTCCTAGTAGGGAAAGGGCACTGGGGTAGAATTAGTGATTGCAAAGTCATCCCTGGTGAAACAGTCAGTCCACAGCATAAACTACTGGTTGCCACAATCAGTTACAAGCGGTGATCAGAGAAGGCTCTAAGGTCAACTGAGACCAGATTGAAGACCTGGAAGCTGATTGGAGAGAAAGCACAACAGTTCAATGAATCAATCAAGGCTCTAGCACCTCAAGAAGAAGAGGAAATAGATGGAGTTTAGGAAGAATATCAGCCCCTTAAAACAGCATGTGTGAGAACTACAGAACAGGTATGTGGCTGAGCCAGGTATGAAAATAGGGTTCATAAGGAAAGCTGGTGTTGGAATACAAGGAAGTCATCAAAAGAAAGAAGGAGTACAGGAAAAGTGGGAGATACAAAAGACAGACCAGGCTATGAAGGAATACTGGTTGGCTAAGAAAAGAGTTGTAATTGTAAAGAACAAGTCATCAGAGGCACTCTAACAACTTCTGGAAAGTGGGTGGCATAAAGAAACCTCTATCAGGTTGGAAGGCAAAGACAGAAAGATAAAGAAGGTAGACACCTTTCATAAGGGATGCCAGCAACAACCTGCTCACCAGTCCACAGGACATCAAAGGCAGATGAAAGGAGTACTTACAACAGCTTCTGAATGAAGAAAACCCCACAGAAGTTGTACTACCCCAGACACAGCCTATGGTGAGGGCACACCCACTCTAGAAGAAGTAAGAAACAGCACTAAGGAAGATGAAGTCAGTCAAAGCAGCAAGCTCAGATGAGGTCACAGCAGAGGTGATCAAGATTTTGGGTGAGACAGGAGACAAATTGCTCCTAAGAGTAACTCATCACAGTATGGAGAGAAAGATGTATCCAGATGCCACTGTTCAGGAGCAAAGGAGTCATTCACAACTATGAGTAGTGCAGAGATTTCAAACTCCTATCACGCTACATTAAAGTTCTAGACAGGGTGATTGATAAATGAATACACAGAGTTGTGGCAAGTAATATGGGAAATGAACAGTGCAGATACAGACTAGGTTGCAACACAACCATCCTGGTGTTTGCAGTGAGACAGATGCTTAAGAAGAAGAGAGAAATGAGTGAACAGTCCAACTGGGCATTCTTAGACTTGGAGAAAGCACATAACAAGTTCCTAATAAAGCTGATTTTGGGCAGTCCCATGGTGGCTCAAAGTCCAGGAAACATTAGTAGAATTAGTGCAAGCTATATACAAGGGCCCAATGACTCAAGTCCGAACAGTGTTCAGTCTCACAGAGGTGTTCCCAGTGGTAGTGGGTATGTATCAGGGTTCAGTTCTTATCCCACTGCTGAACTGGTGATGGACTACATTAGCAAACAGGTTGAAGCGGACAGGTTAACAAAGCTACTGTATGCAGACGATGCGGCATTACAGGCAGACTCTGAACAAGAATTTCAGCAAAGGGTAGGAGAATGGAATGCAAAATGGAAGACACATGGGATGAAACTGAGTACAGATAAGAGAGTTGTAATGGCAGGAAATGGGGGAAACCAGAAGAATCTGAAAATTGAAATAGAAGGAAAAACAGTGGAACAGGTTAACAGCTTCAAATATCTGGGACAGGTGGTTGAGGTGAAGAGAAGTCTGAATGTGGAGGTCAAAGCTAAAATCAGAGGGGCTGCAGCCAACTGGCACACACTAGCAGGGGTAGTGTATGACAGAAGAATGCCAAAGAAGCTAAAAAGTAAGGTTTACAACATAGTCTGCGACCAGTACTACTGTGTGTACAGAAACCAGAACAGTACAGGCAGTACAGTTGAGGAAGCTAAAAATGATGGAGGTGAAGTGCCTGAGATGGGCTGTAGGATACAAAGTGTGGGACAGATGAAGAAATAAGGGCATAAGAACAGAAGCCAAAGTAGCTACAATTGCAGAAAATGTCAAACAGAATGGATAACGGTGATTCAGGCACATGTGCAGAAAAGCAGAAGACAATCTGGTGAAGATGATTTGGGACAGACAGGAAGAAGACAAGAGAAAATGAGGGCATCCAGCAAAAGGTGGATGGATTGTGTGAGAGAAGACATGTGACAGTCAGGCATGACTGTCAAAAAGACTGACACTGCATAGGAAGACAGATGGCAACAAGTGGCACAGCACCCTGACCCCATATAGAAAATGGGAAAAATGGGGTTCATGATGAGTATTTTTTCCGTCATACACATACGGCAGTGAAAGACTTAGCGATTCTTTAATCTGCATGTATGTTATGACACCAGTCATGTCAATGTCATTAACAACCTTTGATCAGTCCCACAGTATGCTTTACAATGGGAGAGTATTTGTCCGTCATACACATACGGCAGTGAAAGACTTAGCGATTCTTTAACCTGCATGTATGCTATGACACCAGTCATGTCAATGTCATTAACAACCTTTGATCAGTCCCACAGTATGCTTTACAATGGGAGAGTATTTTTTCCGTCATACACATACGGCAGTGAAAGACTTAACGATTCTTTAACCTGCATGTATGTTATGACACCAGTCATGTCAATGTCATTAACAACCTTTGATCAGTCCCACAGTATGCTTTACAATGGGAGAGTATTTCCAAGCACCTGCTACACAGGCGTAGCAAAGCATTCTCAATATAATAATGTGAGTAACACAAGTATTACTGAGTATGCCACAGAAAATGTATAGTGGCAACAGTATATTTAGGTTTTATAACTGTAGATAAAAATGTCATAATTTACATTAATAAACAAAACATGGTTAGCTAATAAATGTTTAACTTTACAATACCCTTTCTACGGTTGCAAGTGACAACAAATGGCAAAAAAATGTCCTTTTCTGAAGTGCATAAGACATCAGTTGTAGGGTTAAAAAAAAATTAATTACTGCTGTTTGTGCACTAATCTAATCACAGTTACCTTGTTTAGCTTCCCCTACCTCTTAATTATGTCATTCAAGTTGCCTTTGCTCACTTACTGGGCTTAAATGCAGTTAAAATCTGTATTTTGTATTGTTTCCTCGAGCATCCGTGCACCTGCTTTTCGCCACTAGTTGTTGCGACCATGAACAGATGCTATTGAATGTGTAGGCTTGCTTAGTGACTTCCATATCCAATGAACACTGCTGGTCATCGTGCTGGTGAATAAAGCATGTAGTCTTAGCACAATGTACATGTTAATGAATTCCAAGGTGTATCAATAATATTTGAATTAATTGAGTTGATGTCACTTGAGTTTTGTCTGGAACAATAGAAGAGATAGTTTTTTTGTTTCTACTGGTAGGCTATGCCAACAAAATAAAATTATAGGTTCATAGGTTCATAGGCGTTTACTAGGCTAATGACCACAAGGGCCTTTTTAAGCCTAACCATGCACCCCAAATCTCTAACGAGTTCTGATACCCTTGATAAGTGTAAGCATGGGCCTGGGAGATGAACCATTTACAGGTTACCTATTTGCATGAGAGACATAGGTGCCAAACCAGGGATGAATTTCCAGTTTTCCGGAACAATGAAGCAGCACACAAAAGCAAAACACAACTGAAAACCAAACATTGCACAGCGTGAGTTAGCCTCTAAGTACCTTAGTGCTTTTGTCTTTGATATAAACAAGACTTCTTCAGAGCAAATCACATTAGACCAATATATAAGCAAAAAAAATGAAAACTGAAACATTAATAAAACAATTGAAATATTTCCATTTATAAAAACATACTTAAAATACTGTTACATCTCTTTAAAAACATTTAATATTAATTCTGTAATTTAAACCTTGAGATACATTTGCATTTGTACTTAGTTGCCAATCCAATTCTTTACAGTCCAAAATTTTGTCCCAGTCGCCTCTCCTAATAAATGTTGATCTTCACATTGTCAATTACACAGAAGATAAATGCAAAATTACTGCAAACAAGACAATGAGCAGGTTTTGGACAGATCATCCTGCATTCAAAGAAACTGCAGCAGCCAAAAGTAGCAATTTCCGTACGATCTCTGGAAATGCAATTTAAAGACATGTTAGTCACAACGTGGAAAGACCCCATTATTGGCTAATTTAAATGTCTATGTATCACTAAGTGTTACTGGTAGTACTAGTCAAGACTTTCCTGTGGTAAGCCCTCTGGCCACCTATGCATCACGCTGGCACAGGCACCCCCTCATTCATTCTTCCACACACATGCACACACACACACACACACACACACACACACACACACACACACACACACACACACACACACACCTTACCTCTTACCTGTCTCTGAGTATACATAACATCCTGATGTAGCCTCATATTTTGCCGCTCGTAAATCTCAAATTATTACAGTCAGTCAATAATGCTGCATTTTA
The DNA here is from genome assembly GCF_019279795.1 of Protopterus annectens. Classification (NCBI taxonomy): domain Eukaryota; kingdom Metazoa; phylum Chordata; order Ceratodontiformes; family Protopteridae; genus Protopterus; species Protopterus annectens. The sequence goes on from NC_056734.1 coordinate 49,058,699, forward strand.
GGTTTTCATTCTTCTTATTGTTCAGAAAGTGCATTAAAATGTCAGACCTGTTTCGCTAGTAACTTTTTAATTGAGTCCAAGTAATATTTAAACATTCTCCCTGGTGTCATCTAGTGTTCCTTCCGGCTTTGTCTAGAAGTCTTGAGCTCAGCCATTTGCAAGTATGGCAGCCCCACCCACCCACAGGCACATACATATACACACAAACACACACACACACACACACACACACACACACACACACACACACACACACACACACACACACACACACACACAGATACAACCCAACACTGAAATGTCCCTGATTTTACAGAATGCACTTAATTTTTCTTATTTATGCCCTACCTTTCGTAACAAACAGATAAATAAATATAATTCACAAAAACATTACAGTCAGTAATACTAGACATTAGAATTTCACATATCTTATTGTTCAAATAAAATATCCTGATGCAAGATGTGTTCAATTAAGTCCTCAGTACAGAGGATTAAAGTGCTAACTAGTTCATGAGCAAAGAGTATAGGGCTTGAATCCTTTCTTAACATTTGCTAAATCCATCATCCAATTAACTTCGTAATCAGCTTAGGGTAGTATCCCCAATTCATTGTTCCATTAACTAAGCAACTTTGGGTAATATTAAAATGACCTCTGCTTCTAGTGTTCACACCCCCATATGTCCTGCATGTTTTTTTTTTTCAGACATGTTGCTCTATTAACCTTTTAAGTGATAAGGGTGTCTCTCCATATGTATTTCATGCAAACAAACCTTATGCTGTTAACTTTTAAAGTGATTAAATTGTAACCAGCGAAAAACAACTAGTAAAATCCACACGCTATAATCCGCTGTGCTGGGTGGCTGGGTCCCAAGAAAACTCCATGAATATCTCTAAAATAACACACTTTATTGAAAAATCATGTAGTCCGGTTAAGCACTTTCATCTAACATTATAGACTTCTTCAGAACATGATCTTGAATTACATCCTGGGTTAAATATCATCATAAAACCAATCAAACACTTTGTATGATAAATCAATTAATTCCTAATTAGCATATACAAATCCCTTAAAGTGCACTGTGCATTCTGTTAAAAATCAACCTTTTTTTTATAGTAAAATATATTATGTAACTATCCTAATACTGTATAAGGTCCCTAATAATGGCGGCATACATGATATCGGACCCTCTCCTGGATCCACTAGAGTTAATAATATTCACCTTCGTTACATGGCTGAATGAGTACGAGGGGATGACAATGGATTGGAGGACAAGTTTAACATTTCTGGAGCCAAGCCGAAGCGGACGGTTCCTAAAACACTTATTCAGTTGTCAAACAGCCTACAGTTACATGTACTGTTAACCCCCAGTCTTACAATTCTTTCAAAGAGATGAAAGACAAGGACATGCGACAAGAATTAGATTCTTTTTTTTAATTGTAATTTTGACTTTGATAATTACAGTTACAAGACAAAGACTGGAATTAATGTAACCACTGATAAAGGGAATAACATGACTTTAAAAGACCTAATTTATGACTTTGGCAAAAAGTTAGGCACAGTGAAAAGCCTGCAGTTAGATTACATGCATCTTAAAAGATGCTTAGAACTGAAAATCGTAGCCATGGGCTTAAAGTTTTTCAAACAGCCTATGGGAGTTGATATGGATGAAACTAACATACAGGAATTAGTAGTACAGAATCCACAGGAGTCACCACACGAAAGGAACTCAATGAATGTAAAATCTTCTTTATTGAAGTAAAGAACACAAGCGCTTTCACGTAGCTATACTACGCTTCTTCAGGTGTATTAAAACTATAAAAACAGGGTACTTATATATAAAACATTTTGGCGCGCAAACCAAGGAATTAGGCAATAATGAGACAATTACTAACTCATTTACATTTCCTCAGTACGCTTATTAAAGAAACAGTGTTAAAAACTGAAAGATAGTTGCTGTTGCCAAACAACATTGGACAAATCAACAAACCATATCCTTCTGTTGCTAAATAAGCAAACAAATGTTATAATATACTAAAAAATCACAAAACTCTCTTAAATACTGTAAATGAGTTAGTAATTGTCTCATTATTGCCTAATTCCTTGGTTTGCGCGCCAAAATGTTTTATATATAAGTACCCTGTTTTTATAGTTTTAATACACCTGAAGAAGCGTAGTATAGCTACGTGAAAGCGCTTGTGTTCTTTACTTCAATAAAGAAGATTTTACATTCATTGAGTTCCTTTCGTGTGGTGACTCCTGTGGATTCTGTACTACTAATTTCTTCACGTTTTTCCAAGAGGAGTCTTTGTTTTCCTGCAACAGTTTTGGGACTTTTTCTTTAACATACAGGAATGTAATAAGTTATTTGATAATTTTGGATATAGTTTCATGGAATTTATTATAAAATGCAATGATAAAAAATTATGTGTATTCATGTCAGAAATAGAGCATTTAAATGAGGCTATTACAAATGACTTATTATTCACTGAATGGGAAAGTTTTTTTCATACACAATATGAATGGGTTGACAAAAACTGTAAAAAACAGTTTGATAGGAAGTGTAATAAATTAAAAAGAGATATGGATCAATATGAGAAACAACAGGCCTACAGGTGGGGTAATTACAATGAAGTTAAGGACCAAGCACCTAATGGACAGGGTAGCTATGATCAGGGTCTAGATGGATATGGGAATAAGAGATATAATAGATGGAATAATAATAACAGGAATTTTTTAGGGAAGAAGAGACATGTATGGCAGGAACAGGAAACACAACAAGCTCCAACACACAGGAATTGGAGAGAAACAACCTACAAAGTGAATTGGAAAAATTAGAACAGAAAGAATTGGACAATGAGTTAAATATAGTCAAACACAATGACATACACTTCAGTTTAGGAGATTTTAGTATTTTTAATTACACTACTTTTAAAATAGAGAAGGAACACTTCTCTTTGTTCTCCAGGGGAATGAAATAAGTCCCCAATACGAATTTAGATATTACAGATTACATTGTGGAATTCAAACAATATATGCAAAAGTTTAATTTGGCCTTATACCTCACAATAAGAAGTTGTCCTGTTTGATTCTCAGCTAAAGCGTCTTCTGTGTGGAGACATGCGTGAATGGGTGTACCTTCGTTGAAGGTTATGCGTCAGGGCTGACAACTCGGTACATAAAAATCAACTGCCAATCATTAGCAGACCGGAGTTCCGCTGTGGCGACCCCTAACTGGGAAAAGCCGAAAGATACAACAACTTCGAAGATAACAGTGGTGAAATAATTAAAAAAACATTTAAGAAGGCAAGCACTTTTACCCCCCTCTATGAATACTACCCTAGCTATCTTTGAGAAAGTAGTGACAGATGAGTTATACAAATTTCAAAACAAGTGTAAAAATAAGAAAATGAGATATAATTTAAGCAAAAAAGAATTCCAAGTTCTGAAACACATACAGGAAAGCCACCAAATCCGGGTCATGAAACCAGATAAAGGTGGTTGTGTAGTGTTATACAACACACAAGAATATATTAATAAAATGCATACCATTTTACTCAATTCAGGGAACTATGAAGTTTCATCGCTGAATGAATTGAATATAGGGCATCATAAGATTGATTTATATTTAGAAGAATTTCTTTTGGATGATAGAATAGATTCTGATTTGTACAACTATTTAAGTGTGAAATACCCAGTGTTAGCTACCATTGTAGGGATACCAAAAGTATATAAAGATTTAGAAGACCCCCCACTTTTCGACCTATTATTTCTGGCAATAAAGCCAAAGCTTTTCCATTTGGTAAAATAATAGATACATGGCTGAAGCCTATATATAAAAAGATATCTCACATTGTCATTGACTCCTGGGATTTTTTGAGTCGGTTAACTCTTGACATGTGCAAAGAAGGGGTACATTTGTAACAATTGATGTAGTAGATCTTTTTTCATGTATTCCCGAAGAGGATGGAATGAGAAGGTTCAGGAACAGTATACAAAACTATGCTGAATTTTCATGGGAGAGAGTACTGTTAACATTGGAGTTTATGGAAATTGTATTAAAGCACAATTATTTTTTACGAAGGTGAATATTATAGGCAATGTAATGGTGTAGCAATGGGCGCAGCAAGCGCACCTATTTTTGCCAATTTAGTCCTGTTAAATTGAGAGGAAGAATGTGTATTTAAATGTAAATGGTACAGTTATATAAGCTGTTACGTCAGGTTTTTAGACGACATTTTTATTCTGTGGAATGGTTCTATGAATGAATTAGAATTGTTTTTTCAATTATTTAAATTCATCTTGTGACTATTTGAAGTTCACACACAACCATGATAAAAAGGGAATTTCATATCTTGATACATACATTTCTATGGAAAATGGTCGGTTTTGTTCTAAAATACACAGAAAAAAACACCTTCAGTAATGCATATTTACAATATTCTAGTTGGCACCCCTACAATCAAAAGGCTAGTATTATAAAGGGTCAATGTATCAGAGCAGCTAGAATGACTTCTGACTTTAATGATATGGTCAAAGAACTAGATTATATAGGTAGTATGTTCAGTAAACGGGGATGCCCTACTAATCTCATTGATAATACTATTAAATATGTAAAGGAAGAGTGGGGTAAAAAATATAAATCCCTACTAGGCACTGGGTCTAGTGAATCTATGACCATGAAGAGTAATACTATTAATATCCAAATAACATGTTTCGATGGGCATGTATACTTCAATATGGTACACATTCCAAAGATATTCAAAATATAATTATATAAAATTGGAATGTTATGAAAACAGATGAGAATATTTACACCTTATTAGGTGAGCACCCTGTATTTGTACATAAAACAGGATTTAATCTTAAAAATAAATATGAGAGGAAGATAAATATCAGTAAATATACTAAAAAATTGGGGGGGTACTCATAAATGTGGACACTGTAATCAATGTTTTGCCATTATGGAAGACACCACTTTAATATTGGAAGATATTAATCAAACTTTAATAAGATTTCAGAAAAGAAAATGTCGTACACAAAATGTGATTTATTTAGCCAAATGTACAAAATGTTCTTGTTTTTATGTTGGCAAAACTGACAGATGTCTAAGGAATAGAATATATGATCATTATTATTGCATTAGAAAAAAAGATTTTACTAATGCATTATATAGACATCTTGCCAAAAGTCCTTGTTGTGAAATGTTTAAGTTTGCTATTTTAGAACATATACTAGTCAACCCCAGGGGTGGTAATATTAGGAAAAAATTAGGGGAAAGAGAAACCAAATGGCAAATTTTATTGAATGCCACTGTACACCCGGGGATAAATGACAGTATATCTATTAAGCCTATTTTAGAACAAAAGGCATAATTTGTATATATATTTAGAACATGTATGAATTGTATTGTAAAATGTATTTATTTTTTAATTATTTTTTAACTATGTGTATGGTTATGTAATATTGTTTTATTTATTAGGGATCTTATACAGTATTAGGGTAGTTACATAATATATTTTACTATAAAAAAGGATGATTTCTAACAGAATGCACAGTGCACTTTAAAGGATTTGTATATGCTAATTAGGAATTAATTGATTTATCATACAAAGTGTTTGATTGGTTTTATGATGATATTTAACCCAGGATGTAATTCAAGATCATGTTCTGAAGAAGTCTATAATGTTAGATGAAAGCGCTTAACCGGACTACATGATTTTTCAATAAAGTGTGTTATTTTAGAGATATTCGTGGAGTTTTCTTGGGACCCAGCCACCCAGCACAGTGGATTATAACTTTTAAAGTGAGTAGGAGTGATAACTTCATTGACTAGAACTACCTTACTGCCTGTGTTTATCTCAACATGCTACTCTCTACACAAATTTTTGTGCAAGCCAGACAACTATCCTACCATAAAAAAACATTATGTAACTGTATTCCACTGAAAGATAACTAAGACTAAAAGATAAATCTTTGCTCACCATAACAAAATCTTTACAATATGCCAGGGGATTCCCTGTACACAAACTTTCAAAACTATGGAATTCTGTATGTCTAGCACTAAAAACAGATGATAGAGTAAATCACCTTCAAAAAAAAGTATCACATGACATAAATCTGAATGTGTTCCTGTGTATCACCAGGCTGGCTAGCATGATACATATATATATATATATATATATATATATATATATATACATATATATCTTCTCATCTCTAGAACTTTCCTGACCATACTCTCTTTCCTCATTCCAGATTTTGCATTACACAAATTCCTCCTACTTTCACTCTATTATTTCTTTCCTTACTGTTACAATCATCCTAAAAGTAAATACCTCAGATCATCCTCTCTGTCTCTTTGATGTATTTATTGCTAACATATACTGATATTAATGTCTTCCTGTGCACTAAACTCTTGTTTCTAATAAACTGTTCTCTGTAAAAATAACCTTATATGTATATGATGCATATTCTTGATGTGGAGTCATACTGCATATAACTGTGTTTTTTGCTCAATCTTTTTTATGCATAATCTGACATTGTATATCATTTTGGTTATACTATCATGTTTAATGTTTTTATGATTGTGCAATAAATGCATCTTTTCTCCCTGGGCCTCTACTAAAAATGAGTCTGTCTCAGTCAGACTATCCCAGTAAACAAAGGCAAAATAAATGTAAGTAAAATAAAATAATTACAGTTTCCTGAAACTCAGTGTCCCCCATATGTCTTTCAGGCTGCAAGGCCTCCTGTTGTTCATTAGATTATATATTTAGAACTCCCATTGTCTAGTGCTCCCCAAGTACTGCAGGATTTGCTCATAATTCTAGGTGTGTTTAGAGGTATGGCAGTCAAATACTTATGCACACATGTATATATATATACACACACACACACACACACACACACACACACACACACACACACACACACACACACACACACACACAAATACATACAAAGACATTCACCATTGATCAGCACCCCTCACTATATGGTGCTCATGGACACACTAACATGTAGAACCATGCACACACCTACCCTACGTATCCCATAATTTAGCTCTGTACTGTGACCATCCTTGCAGACACGCAGTCACAGATAGACAAACACACACACACACACACACACACAGATACATACAAAGTCATTCACCATAGATTAGCACCCCTCACTATATGGTGCTCATGGACACACTCACATGTCGAACCATGCACACACCTACCCTACGTATCCCATAATTTAGCTCTGTATTGTGACAATCCTTGCAGACACACACACACACACACACACACACACACACACACACACACACACACACACTCTCTCTCACCTTAAACCACTCATCCTTCTGCATACACTCACATATGTAGCCACACACATGTCGTACCACTACTCTCCTAAACTCCCCAGTACTTATTCTAATGTAATCTCACCCTTTGAAAGTGGTGGGTGAATGAAAACTGTTTGTTGTGTTAATTAACTCAGCCAGCTATGCTAACTTATACAGCCAAGCTACTGCAAAAAAGGAAGCATTTTCAGGGGACAGTGCATGGCTAATTAGCATAGGCCTCTCCCCTGGAATGCCTTATTAGCATGTAGCTCAACTGAGGAGATGGCCCACCAAGTGTACAGAATCACTGCAAAGTGTCTGTCTCATTGGTGGTAGCCATCTCTGAATGCCAGGGAATGCTTTGCCTAGGCATTAATCACATTTTCAGTCTTAACTGCATAAACATGTTCATATATTCTGTAGGACAATTTTCTAGATGTTTTTCCAACATAGAAATTTTTGCATAACAAACACATCAGTATCTGAAAACTGCTCCTTAAACTGCTTGTGCACAGAGCAGGTGCCACCCTCACCCCATTATAGTTATGACTCTAATTAAAGGTAAGGCCATTATTACTAGACTAATTGAAAGGGGATCCAGTATCTGTCTGCCTGGGACAACATGGTCGACAGATCACGATGCTTTGCCAGAGATGGCCTGCACCTGTCACCCCTGGGATTCCAAATACTGGCAAAGGCTCTTGCCACCCCTATAGTGCATTTTTTAGGCAAGGTTCACATGACAAATTCACCACCATAACAGGAACAGGCAAGCAAAAACTTAGGGTAATGCTACTCAATGCTAGAAGTCTAAATCTCAAAATGCACTCCCTCGGGGCACTCCTTAAAATGGAGAACATTGATATCTGTGCAGTGACTGCTCCAGAGAGCACCCCTGCATTACCAGGCTATAACTCATACCACACTTTTATGCCATCTAACCTGGACCGGAACACCAAAGGCGGAGGTGTGTCCATATTCATTAAGGATATCCACACCTACAGGCTAGTTGCTCAGCATAATGAATCCGAGGTTATCCAAGTGCAACTAATTCTGGGCAAAACTGCAATCCAAATTGTAGCTTGCTACAAATCCCCTGCCATGTCCCAGGATTCCCACTCCTCTTTTCTTGATATACTGGAAAATATTAGGGTTCAACCAAACACCCTAACAATGGGTTATTTCAACTACCCCACCATTAACTGGGAAAACTACTCATGTACCAACTCCTTTGCTCAATGCTTTCTGGAATTCATAAATTCCAATGCCCTGGATCAACTTATCCACACCCCCACCAGGGGCAACAATATCCTAGTCCTAGTCATTACCAACATGAGTGACTGGTGTTCCACACTTGAAGTCAACTCCTCGTTGGTCAGATCCAACCATAAGCTAATCACCCTAGATATCCACATCCTGCCCCCACCCCCCATTAAGGAAACCATGGTAAAAAAATTCTCGAAAGCCAACTTCATGCTTCTTAACACATAAGTGGCAAACTTCATGACACCCATGCAGATGGACAATACAGTTACGACTGCTGAATCCTACACAAATGCACTCTATAAGCTCTTATACGAGTGCATGGATCGTGCTATCCCAAGCAGAATGAAGACGCTATCCTCCAAAAAATGGAAGCCAATCTGGTGGTCCCCTGCCATAAACAAACTCTACAACAGAAGGAAGAAACTGTTGCAAAAGACAGTAAAATCCCATGAGTGGAGGAGCTCCCTGGTCAGCATCAGTAAGAAGCTGAGATTCCTTATAAGATCCTCCAAAGCTAGCTATGAAAACAAAATCACCACTGATTCAAGGGACAACCACAAACTATTCTATAGCTATGTCAAGAATCCCAATGGCACCACCCAGATCTGCTCTGAGTTACAGCAAAATGGCACAAAAATTACAGAACCAACTGATATTGCCAACATCCTGGCAGATAGGTTCAGTGCTAACTTTACCCCCCTCTCACCCTCTAAAGAGCCCATATCTATACAGGAAGAATGCAGAGTCCCTGTAATCACAACTACACAGGTAAAAGTTGCACTCCCTAAAGCCAAAAACATAGCATCCATGAGACCGGACAACATCCCAGGCTGTGTTTTACATGAACTTCAGAACAAACTGGCTCCCCACCTAAGCACTATGTTCAATCATAGCCTCGCATCAGGCTTTGTGCCTACTGAATGGCACACAGCAACAGTTATCCCACTCCCCAAAGGGGGAGCCACCAGTGATCCCTGGAACTATTGCCCTATTAGCCTGATGAGCCTGGTCTGTAAGGCCATGGAACGTATCATCATGGAACTCATAAACAAAGACATTGGTAATCTCCAAACTCTGGACCCCACTCAGTTCGGGTTTGTGAAAGGCAGATCATGCCTACTGAACCTGATTGACTTCTTTGAGGCAGTCACCAAAGCAGTAGACAAGGGTGGTTCACACAGCCTATCTTGACCTTGCCAAAGCTTTCGACACCATCCCCCATTCTGGAATTATAGCTAAACTCACTAAACTAGGTATAAATCACAAGATGGGTTGCCAACTGGCGCACTGACAAAACCCACACTGTAAAAGTTGAAGACTCCAAATCTGACTTCAAACCAGTGACAAGTGGAGTACCACTTGGTTCAGTGCTGGGACCTCTCCTGTTTGGTATCTACTTCTCTGAAGTACAGGCTAACACAGAAGGCCTTTGGCTAATGAAGTTCACAGATGACTGCAAACTAGGAGCCATAGTAAAGTCCCCAAATGATGTGGACATCCTACAGAAGGGCCTCATTGAGACAGATGCCTGGAGTCAGAGCCATGGCCTCAAGCTCAGTACCAAAAAGTGCACTGTCATCCTCTTTGGTAAAAACTCTGTACCCATGAACTACCACATAGGCAGCAGTCTACTTAACGCCAAAAGAGACCTTGGGACCCAGGTGGACAGTAGTCTCTCCTTTGATAATCACATTGCCGCAGTAGTCAGGAAATCCTTTTATGTGGCACACCTCATCACAAAATGGTTCTCATCCAGGAAAAAAGAGGTCATTGTTCCCCTCTACTCGACACTCATTAGACCCATTATAGAGCACAATGCCCCTTTTGGAATGTACCTCACAAGACATCTGCAGCAGCTGGAAAGGCCACAGAAGTACCTCACAAAGAGGATTACTGGCCTCAAACAGATGATCTACACTGACCATCTCAAAAAACTCCAACTTTACTCCATAGCATATCGCCTACTTTGAGGTGATCCCTGCCTAACATATAAAGCTATGTCAAACCCAGAGCTGTTGGACATGCTACACCTAAAGAAATCCCAATCCCTCCAAGCTACATGCTCTGGGGACCTAAATCTTGTCACCACAATAAACAGGACATGCTGGAGGGATAGATTCCTGTCCCAGAGACTTCCCATTCTCTGGAACAAGCTACCCATCTATGTCAAGCAAAGTTCCTCATTAGCACTCTTCAATAAAAATCTCGATGAGCAGATGGGAAATAGGAAATACACCCCGGGGATCACATCTGTGGCCCTGCTCGACAGGGGTACAGGAAAATAACTTTCTTGGGTGGCATAAGCCAGGGAACCTTGTTGGCTAGGCTTACTTAGGCCCTTGGGACAATAGCCTTGTACCTACCTATGAACCTATGAAGTGTGGATGGTCTGATGATAATTATGTTACCTAATTTACAATCATCAGCATATTTAATTATCCATATGACATTCCCACTCTTATATTTAGTAAGTACAGATCCATATCCAGTTCCATCTCTTATATTTTGGTAGTACAGAGCATAAAGTAATACCCCAGTCTGGAATATTGTGGACACTGCTAGTAACTGCCATCAGGATAGACAGGTAACCACAATCCAGGTGGAATGCTGCTGTTGTTTCACCTGTGACTTACCAATTAACTTACATTTGGATCATTATCTAGTACATTTTAATTAGTCATTTCTTCCCTTATCTAGAATACTGTTTAATATCTTAGCAGGGTCTGGACAAGCAGAGTGTGGTGTCATCCCTCTACTATGTGTTGCTATTACTTATTCACATAATACCTCAAGATTCAAAAGACAACCTCTCCCCTGTAGAACTCATAATGTTTCATATCTAACAAAAGTTGGTGTACTGTATCATTTCTGGTGGGCTCCATTATAACTTCTCTATGATTTTACATAGAGTATTATTCAGGTTAATGGGTCTAAAAATAGGGGCAGATTTTAAACATTGCTTTTATAAACTTAGAAGGTTGCTACAATAACAGGGTTGTGTTAGCAATGCATTGTCTGAAGGATATGAAGTCTGAAACTTAAATGTATAGCATTATTTAGTGACTTCAATCCTCGATGATGTGTATCAAAACCAAATATTTTATGAGGAACAGACCAAAAATATGAGGCAAAAATCTAGATATTCCGTGAAAATGTGGACAGCTCAGAGATATGCCTAGGATTTATGAAGGTTTAGGGTTCTTTGTAGTTAACTAATGTATGTCTGCCTTTGTTTCTGTGGGGTCTATATCATGTAATCAAAGAGTCTATTCTTCGAATATATAATAATCGACATATACACAGCGAACGTTGTAAACTGCAAAATTCCATGTCCACAAATTTTTTCATTGGGAAAAAACTTATTTGGACGTTATCGGGAATTGCCCTTTTCTTCAATGTAGAGCTATCTTGGAGTTGGTATATTTAGTTAGTGGGGGTGTGAGGGGCACAGCCCCCCACATCAAGGGGTGTGGGGAGTGAACCCACCCTCAACTTGTTTAGTGTTTTAAAGCTTGTTTTTTATTTTACTGCCACGTGACTTTTTTCCCCCCCGAGGAAAAAAGTCGCCAACGTGGCCATTCATGGTATACAGCGTTCGTTGTATATGTGTCGATTATTATGGGTTCAAAGAAGAGACTCTTCGATCACATAATATAGATCCATTTCTGTGGCACTCTGATGTGTCTTTTCTTTTTGAGAAGTTAGCACAAAATTCTTCTTCAAATAAATTTGCTATGTCTTACAGCTGTGTTATCACTTCACTGTTTACTGATAACAGGTTACCTTCATTGTCTTTCCCTCTCATGTTTCCAGTGTAATAAAAATACAACATTATTACTTTCAGCCTTTGAGATCAAGCTGAGCTCATAGCCAGATATGGAAGATTTGCTAAGGAAACTAAGTAGTTTCTATAGTTCATTTAATCAAGTTTATATGAGTAGAATAATGCCTATTTTTCCTGTTGTGCGCCATATTAATTTTGTGGTTCCACATACTTTAAGTTTAGCTATATAGCTATATATTTATGTCTTACTGGTGTGTGTTTGACTTATTTGTCATTATTCTGAGCAGGCCTGTTTGGGACAGTGAGGAAAATATTCTAGTCTTTTTATATAAGCATGCCATTTATATACTTTTACTTTCTATTGATAAAATATAGTAAGGATTTTTTTTTATTTTATGACTGAGTTTGATTTTACTCTTAGATTAAAGATGACGGTGATAACATGATCTATGTTAATTACTTGTTGGGGAGCAGAAAGATCTTGGGTTTGCCATATTTTGAGCCCCACAGTTGAATTTCATCCTGTTTATTCCAAAATTGCTTTGATTAGCAAAGACAGTTTATATTTGAGCATATTTATTTGATACTGAATAGCGTAACCAGTCAATGTAATGATTGTATTTTACACAGGGCAACAGAACTACAGCTCTGATCTCTAGAAGATATGGATAATGTATGCAGGTCCCTATAATATACTTAATAACACTGACATCAATTACTGTATGAACATTTTTTAGTCCTGATCTGTTTTCTTGGGTCCTGACTTTTATGTTTTCTTCCATAAATATTAAGATACTGCTATCAGTCCCATAAAAACAGCAGCAATGAAAGAAGTTATCCTCCGGAATTTGTAATGCATATTTTGTATCTTTAAAACAGGTTTCAGTAATTACATTAATAGTAAGGAAAAGCTTTTATACATGTACTTTTTATTGTTACAATGTATGGCATTTAGCCAAGCTACCTTCATATCTGATTTTATTTAATCTACTGTATTTTTTTTTTTTAATTTGAAGAGGTCCAAAACAGGCATTCTGGGCATGTGTCATTCCCTGTTTAGTACTTGTAGTCCCAGAGAAAGAGAGGAAGAAAGGAGTACAAAGGATCTATTTCAAAGTATCAAGTGGCCAAATTGTTGAAACCTTTATGGTTAAGACTATATGATCCACAGTTCAGTCCATCAAATCATTCTGACAGAGATCGCAATACAGAGGAGATCAGTGAATTTGCCCTTTTCCCCACTGTAGTGCAATCTCAGATTTGGTATATATAATTAGCAGGGGGTATAGGGGGCACAGCTACCAAACATGTGGGGTGTAGGGAGACTTGTCCCCCTGTAAAAGTATTGTTTCTGTTGTTTGAAGTGTTGTTTGGGTTTTTTGTCAATGAACTGAATTGCTGATCATATGGTCTTTACCCTGTTGGATTTGATAATTTGGTTGTTCAATACTTTGAAATGGATCCAGTACAAATAATATGGGATGAATTAAGAAAGATTACCATGAAATGTAAGATTAGTGTGCACTTTGTGGTAACCATTTATGATTCAGAGAGAGCTTACCAGGGCACTGCACTTCCTTGTGGAACATCTCTGCAAAGGGCTTTTTCTGTGACCTACTGCAAATGATAATGAGGCATTCCAGGAGAGCATCCCGTGCTAATTAGCTATATAGTCTTCCCCCCACAGAAATACCTCTGGTGAGGCATTTACATAGCTGATTGATTCAGAGAATTTACCTCACATGTTACCTTGGCCACCCATGTTAAAGAGCACTGATGAAAGCTCATGTTCACCTGATTATGTTAGAGTTAAGTGCCAGGGAGTGTAGTGAACAGGTAGTGTTGGGATGTATGTACACATGTGTATGTTGTGATGCTTATATGAGCATATGCAGTGGTATGAGTTATCTAGTGTGTGTGTGTGTGTGTGTGTGTGTGTGTGTGTGTGTGTGTGTGTGTGTGTGTGTGTGTGTGTCTGTGTCTGTGTGTATGTGCATGCGTGTGGAAGGGCTTTCATACCACCACACTCCCCTAGAAACAAGCAAATCCTGCAACATTGGGATGGACACTAGACACAAGGGATAACTCATCTTTTATGTCATGCCTTAATGGTACTTAAAAACTATAGAGGAACATTTTGTAGGACTAAAGACATGAGGTGAGGTGGGGACCTCTAGTCATCAGGAATAATGTATATAGCTTACCTAAAGGCAAAGATTCAAACCCTGTACCCTCATAACTCACAGACAGCATTTTAATCTTCTGCACCACTACTAGACAGTAGGGACATCTTAAAATATTACCTAAGTTTGTCAAAATAAGAAAAATGTAATGTAATTTTAAACCCTGGACCACTGACACAGAGAGCAACAGCAAAAAACCCACCATACCTCTCAAGTATACAGATTTTTGCACAATGTCCACATTTTTGCCTCATATTTTTTATCTGTTTCTCAGTAACATTGTGGTTTCTGGTAAATCACTGGGAATTCATTAAGGATTGAAGTCAGAAAATAATAACATATATTTGAGATTCAGACTTCATACCCCTCAGAAAATTCATGCTAATGCAAAGCCTGTTATTATATCAACTTTCTAAGTTTTTAAGAGTGATATTTAAAAACTGAACCTATTTTTGGGCCTTGTCCACCCATTACTTAAGGCTTTGTCCAGACTGCTCTCAGAGGTTGAAAGGTATGAAACCCACTACACTAACTAATTAATGTAGCAACATTATGTTTTTTTTTTAACATGAATCATATGAAACTCTTATGTGAGGACTCACTTGACATATTAATAGTGCAACAAGACTAGCATCATAATTCATTTTACTGTTGATAAGGAGTGTGAAACTCTGATGTCTGGCATGATTGACTTATTGTAGGCATCTGTGATTTATGAGGGCAGGGACAAAATGTCCCTTCATGTCAGGGACAGGTAAGTGTGTGTGTGTGTGTGTGTGTGTGTGTGTGTGTGTGTGTGTGTGTGTGTGTGTGTGTGTGTGTGTGTGTGTGTGTGTATGTCTGTATATGAGTAAATAGCTGAGGGTGACTGTACCAAAGGGATGCATGGGCCACTCATGCTGACTACCACAGGACAGTGCTGAATGCACTTACAGTAGTTAAGAGCAATTCATAGACAAGAATATTAGCTGATAATGAGGCATGTCCTCATTGCAGTTAACATGTCTCTGAACTGCATTTTCTCACATCATGAAAACAGTTCCTTTTCACCACATATCTTTGTTAGAAAAATGTGTATTTGAATATATGAGAAATGCTAGTTTAAAAGCAAAGTAGTATATAATGCATTTTATTCTATTAATCATATAACAGTACAAATTAATTTATGTGTAAATGTAAGTAGTTTTGAAACTGCAGTGTGGCTTGAAGCAAAGCTGATCTCTGACCCTGGCAGAATGCTAGCTTAGCAAGTTTTAATGTTTATGCTTTTCACAAGTGATTATCTGCTGGGTCAGGAAATTAAATGTGTGAAATAATGAAATCTTCTGCTCTTTCCTGTCGGAATGAGTTGGCCTTGTATATGTGTTACTAAGATAGCACGCAGCTGTGTGAGAAAGTGTAATAGAGAACAAAGACGTGTATTAAAAGACTGAACTGCTATTGTATTCGAACTGATATGAAACCTTGAACAAGTAACTTTACAGAAAGACATTATGACTGACCAGCTGGATAACAAGGCCGTATTGCATCTAGAGGAAAAGTTTTTTTTAATGTACAGCATCAGCAGACTTAATGAATGAAGAATTGTAAGCTAAAGTGATGTAGATGCCTTGTCACATATCACGTCAGTAAGGTGGGCATAGCTAAATGTTAAACCTATATAAAATTGTGTGCTTCCTGTTTCATGTCAGACAAAATTCTGTACTTGTACGTTTTTTGCCTCCTGGTGTACACTAGTAAACTTTTGAATCTGAACCTCCTGTGTATTGAATTCTTAATTTTATTTAACAGTTTGGTCCTTCGCAGATGGAATTCCCTTGGTAAGCTGCAGATCAGAGCGTATCGGTGGTCGAATACTGCGCAGGAGAAGTTACCGAAATGGTTCTTCTTGAGTGAAAAGACCTCCGACTGAATTGTCGTGTGTAAAGAGATTGGCCACTTTCTGATCTGTGGCCGAAAAGCGGAACTTGAATGATTTTCAATACCGGAGGCTCAGGTAGGAAGAATTTGGCTTTTTTCTGTTTTAGATCAGGGACTAGGTGACAGTATATTGTTGTCAAGATTTGTTTTACAGATCAGGGACAAAAGGAAGTACTGTATATTTGGTCATAGATCAGGGTAACAGAATAAGGTAGACAGTCATTCTAGATAAACTGTGAACAGGAACTGAGAACTTGATATCACGTGATAAACAAAAAGGGTTACGTAACATTTTCTTTGACATGGGTAATGAGTGCACTAAAACCTCGCAAGATCCGCCCCTAACCGAAGACGCAAAATATATGCAATTACAACGTTCTGATAACGTTAGGTATTATACGAAATGGGTTAATAAATATGAATTTGATGGTAAACTAGATAAAACTTCACTAATTAAACTCCTTAAACAGCTTAAATGTGATGCGGGAGGTCAGGCAAAAAAACAACGCCAACTAGGCATTCCTCAAGCACACAGGTGGATTGAGGAAGCAAATCGTAGAGAACAGAAGCTTAAAAATTCAAAAACGTTATTTTTAGACAAAGAGGATAATAACTTGGTAATAGCTACAGCTCCTCTTCCTCCTCCCTTGCCCCCTCCCTTACCCTTTTCAGGATATGAAGCGAGTGGACAGGCTGGTCCGCCTCCACGTTATCCTGAAGTTTTAGCAAAACCACAACCATTTGTTAGAGATCCTATTGAGACTAGGTCCCGAACACGTAAAACACATAGGGACACAGAATCATACCAGATAGAGAGAAATCTACAGGATGAGAGTGAGGAAGAAATATGCCCACTTATAGAAGTTCCAAATCCTCAGGCAGGACAGGAAGGGCAAGACCCAACACTCTTAGTATATAGACCATGGACACCGGAGGACATCCGGAAGGCTACTGAGGGAATCCCCCATCCGAAAGTTAATTTTACGAATTTTTTAGAAGATTTACAAGGCATGAGGTTGAGTTACCACTTGAATGGGGAAGAAGTAGAAAAAGTAGTAAGACAAGTTATAGGTCCAGATTGGCACATGATTTGTGGCACCTGGAATCCTCGTAATGCAGAGCTTAGACCACTCCCACATAGTGACGCAGAGTTAGACAACAGAGTAAAAGGTCTGACAGACCGAATCTCTGAGAAATGGAAACCTAGAGCAGACTGGACTTGCATTAATCAATGCATACAACAGGAAAATGAGACAATAGATGGATATTATGCTAGATTATTAAAATGTTTTAATAATCATAGTGGTATGTCGGTTCCTGAGAACCAAACGAATGATTCCCCGTATGAACAACAATTGAAAAACGCATTTTTGAAAGGTTGCATTGCACCTATTAGTAGCTTCATTACGAAGCATATGATAGACCATCGAACAGGGAGGCTACAAGCCTTACTCGAATACGCTAGACATGCTGAAAGACATTTTAATAGTAAAAAGAAAAAGAAGGTGCAAGTCTTCACTGCTGAAGACGGAGCTGAGGTATTTGTATTACAATCAGGTAAAAAGGGCAAGAAAAATACTCAGGGAAACAAACAGTCTGATAAACGATCAGAAGATTTTGAAGAGAGGAAAAAGAGAGGTGAATGCTTCAAGTGCGGGAAAAAAGGACATCTAGCAAGGGATTGTAGGCAAAACAAAAAGGTAATTACAAAAGATAAGGGAGATGAGGACTGACTATATGATAGTGAGGATATGTCAAGTGAAAGTCAGAAATCATCAGAAAAAATTAAGAAACAAAAAGCAAATGTAAATGTGATAGAGGGAGTTGAGGAAGTGCAAGTAGATATGGAGGATGAAGAAAGTGAAATTTTGGACTTAGCATTATTGAGCTTAGAACTCTACTTAGCGGATACGAAACCGGAAGTTACACTTCTGGTGGAGGGAAGGGAAGTCAAATTCCTGTGTGACTCAGGAGCGTCACGGACTTTGATACACCCCTCCAAGTTACCAGAACATTCCGAATCACCTGATTATATACTGGTGAAAGCCGCAAATGGACAGCTGTACAGGGAACCACTTTCCCATGATATAGCAATAACTGACCCTGTTTCAGGTATGACCCAGAGAAGTAAAATTGTTGTATCTGCAAAGTGTCCAGTAAATTTATTGGGCAGGAACCTTATGCAGCTATTTGGCATAGCAGTAGTTCCAACTGTACAAGGTATGGAGGCACAGAGACAAATGGATACCTTTGTAGTGCGATCGGAGGGTGAAACTTTTTACTGGTACAGCCAGGACCTGGTCACGACTGGTCCAGGGGCAGTAACCGAGGAATTGATGAACGTAGCCATCAGTAAAGTCCCCTCTCTCGACACTGATCAACAGCATTTGTTACACTGTACTCTATACTACTGTACTACACCAGGACCTGATAGAGAATATGAGCAAGAATTGTTTAAAAATCGTGCAACTAGATTGGTTTTGCGAACCTTGTACTGGGATACTGAGGGGAACAGTGTAGTTAGCTGTTCATTACCTCAAGAATTCCTTGCATTGTATAGATCAAATCGGTTACCACATGTCAGCTTGACAAAGAGCAAAAGTGTCAAATGGGCAGATTTAGGAGAAAAAGTAACAAGATGGGAGAAACAGACTGATTTAGAATTATCAGAACAAGGGATACAAAAACAAAAACTGAAGTGGTTGACACAGACACATCCAGCTGTACACTTGCAATCTAGCGAGGACAGCTGATTAGCATTTTTATTAGAAGAAGAAGAAAAGGCCTTATGTGAAATTCCAACGACTCTCTGGTCAACAGGCAAGTCAGATGTAGGACTTATTCGAACAGCAGGACCAGTTACAATAACCCCAAAGTCAGCTTTCAGACCACAGAAAAGACAATACCCTTTGAGAAAGGATGCAGAAATAGGAATTAAGCCTATAATAGCAGCATTACTCAAAGAAGGAGTACTGGTAGAATCTCCTGATTCACCATGTAATACACCCCTATTTCCTGTTAAAAAAGCAAACGGAGAATGGCGGATGGTACAAGATTTACAAGCTGTAAATAGTGCAGTAATACCTAGAGCACCCACGGTGCCAGACCCACATACTTTGTTGAACGATTTAGAACCGCAACAGAAGTATTTCTCTGTGGTAGATATTAGCAATGCTTCTTTTCAATACCTATACATCCTGATAGTCAATATTGGTTTGCATTTACATTTCAGGGTAAAAGGTATACATATACTCGACTACCACAGGGATATTGTGAGAGCCCAACAATATTTGCACAAGAAATGGCTAGCAACCTGGCAGGGTTTACCCCACCGGGAGGTAGTCAAATTCTACTTTACGTAGATGACATCTTGCTAGCAGCCCCCACCCAGCAACAGTGCAGGGAGGATACTGTAGCATTATTGAAATTTTTAGCAACACAAGGACACAAAGTAAACAAAAGTAAGTTACAACTTTGGAGAAAACAAGTTAGATACCTAGGATAAGTAATATCCAATGAAGGTAGAATACTAGATGAGGAAAGAAAAACAGCAATCTTGCAGGCACCCAGACCAACAACTAGGAAAGAAATTATGTCTTTCTTGGGTACAACTAATTTTTGTCGGAGCTGGATACCAGGTTATGCTTTGGAATCTACTCCACTGACTGACTTGATATATAAGACACCAATGGCAGCACAAGATATCTTACAATGGACAAACGAAGCAGAAACGGCTTTCTGCAGGTTGAAGCAGTTGATAGTCTCTTCATTAGTTTTAGGACTTCCAAATTATCACAAATGTTTTTTTCAGACCGTAGATTGTAAGCAAGGATATATGACATCAGTATTGACGCAACAACATGGGGACAAGCAACGCCCCATAGCCTACTATTCATCACAGTTAGACCCAGTGGCGCGATCTTTGCCTCACTGTGCACAAGCAGTAGTTGCAGCTGCAATGGCAGTACAGGCTTCAGCCTCAGTGGTGTTATTCCACCCTCTCACATTGAGAGTGCCTCATGCAGTTGCAATAATTTTACTGCAAGAAAAAGTGGCATACCTTTCTCCTGCTAGACATCTTTCATGTATGACTATACTGCTGAGCCAACGTCATATGACAATTGAACAATGTACGACATTGAATCCATCAACATTACTTCCAACTCCTGCGGAGGGCACACCACACAGCTGCCTGCAGGAAGTTGAACAGTTAGCTTTACCTAGACAAGATCTTACAGATATGCCCTTGGATAATGCCAAGGTGACATATTACGTGGACGGCTCATGCAGAAGGGGTCCTACAGGGAAGAATCTGGTAGGGTATGCAGTAGTTACAGACACTGAAATTTTAGAAGCTCAATCCTTACCACACCACTTATCTGCACAAGCAGCAGAATTGATAGCTTTGATGAGGGCATGTACTTTAGCAAAAAACAAGTGTGTAAACATATATACTGACAGTCAGTATGCTTTATCTACAGTACATGTATTTGCACAACAATGGAAAAATAGAGGAATGATAACATCCAGTGGAAAACCTATTAATCATGCGCAATTTATTTTGGAGTTATTAGAATCTATTCAGTTACCTACCAAAGTGGCTATTTGTAAATGTGTAGCTCATACAAAACAGCAGGATAAGATTTCAAAAGGCAATGCACGAGCTGATGCAGCTGCAAAGCAAGCAGCCTCAGACTCAGAAATTGTACCTTTAAATGAGGAATTACAACCCTCTGAGATTTTAGATTTAGACGTGTTAAAAACAATGCAGACGCTTACTACAAAAGCAGAAAAACAAAAATGGGTAAAACGAGGTGCAATTCTTGAGAATGGACTGTACATTTCCAAAGAAAGAAAACCGATATTGCCGTCTAATTTATTTAGATATGCAGCTTTGTTGAGCCATGGGCAGTGCCATGTCTCAACAGGGGGGATGGTACAGTTAGTAAATCGAATATTCCAAACATACGGATACACAAACTACACAAAAAAATTTTGTGCAGCTTGTCATACTTGTAACAAGCATCATGCACAAGGAGCATTTAAAACCAAGTAAGGAAGCTTTCCTATACCACCATACCCGTTCCATACCATTTGTATGGATTTCATAGAACTGAATAAATGTGAAGGGAAGAAGTTTTGTTTAGTCATTGTAGATATGTTTTCTAAATGGGTAGAAGCTTTTCCAACCAAAAACCCGGATGCAGCAACAGTGGCAAAAGCCCTGATAAAAGAAGTAATCCCTAGATTTGGCATTCCGGAGAGGATTTATAGTGACAATGGCACACATTTTGTGAATCAGACGATTCACCAGCTTGGGAGATTTTTTTGGTATCTCCTTAAAGAACCATTGTGCTTACCACCCACAGTCAGCAGGACTGGTGGAAAGGTACAATGGTACCTTAAAAAACAAGCTTAGGAAGCTAGTAGAGGAGACCCAAAAGAATTGGATATACTGTCTGCCTTTAGCACTGCTGAGTATGAGAACAGTTCCAAATGCAAAGGGTTTGACTCCCTTTGAAATGATTTTTGGGAGAGCATATTATGTGCCTCGGTGGAAAGCTCTCATGCCTGCAGAACAAGAGTCTGACAGTTCATTAGCTAGTTATATGAGGAAACTGTTAACAAATAAATCTATTTTGCAGTTTAACTTTTTTTCAGATAAGGAACAGACCAGACCGGTGGAAGCAGTCTTGGCTCCTGGGACATACGTCTGGCTGAAAATGATGAAAAGGAAGAATTGGGCGAGTCCAAAGTGGGAGGGACCGTACCAGGTTCTGTTGGCAACGCCTACTGCAGTTAGAGTGGCCGAGAGGACGTCCTGGGTTAATTTGACGCATTGTAAACCGGTAAAGAACTTTCAACTTGATAAAAACTTTGAGACTGATATACAACCACACCGAGATGGCCAAAAACAAAGCGAATAGAAGTTTAGACCAACCCCAGAGATGTTGCATAATCATTTTGTTGAGTGTACATTTATTAACTGTAATTTTGACAATTTTCCTCTTGCTGTGGTTTTTCCTACGTGCAACCACACAAGTGAAAGTGGGAAGGCGTGATGAAACGTCTATAGACTGGCATCCAAATTTTAACACATACCTAGCCATGAAACGTGTATATGCAGAGACTATGAACATTTCGAATTGCTGGGTTTGTACAGCTATACCAACAGCATATGGAGGACTGATAATGTCCACTGTCCCTTTGGGGATAAATGAGACTTGGAGGAATTTACTTTTCGATACAGGAACTGCGAGATCACAGGACAAAATAGCTTTATTTTTACCTGTCACACAAAAAGGAATTGTATGTTTTTTCAAAAATGACACCCTCCAGGTAGGCTGGAGCAATTGTAATATAACCATATCTTACCGATGTTATATTAAGAATAGTAATGGCAATACCTTTTGCTATACTAATTATGACTCGTATTTGAACTCATTGAAAACAACTGAGTAACATTCAAAAAAATCCAGTTTTGTTTAAACAATTGTCAGTTATAGATCAGAAAATGTTTCATGCAGGGTTGATGCGTATTAGTACTAAAGTAGAAAACTGTTATTTTATCTGTGGGAAAAAGGCATATAAATGGTTACCTGAGAAATGGTCCAGCAGTTGTTTTTTGGGTTACTTGGTTCCGGCAATAAGACATACTGCAGAATTACCTTTTGGTAAGATACGAAACGTAAGAGAAGCAGCCCGAAAATCCGAAGGTCCAGTTAAAAAACCTGTGAACCCAGTTGGGAAGATCAAAGCTAGCTGGAAAGATCACAATTCAGTAAAAGACAAAAGCGAATTGACTCATATGGACTTGAGTGACAGTGTTATATCCTGGGCAGGAATATTCCCAGCCTATGGAGCAGTCAAATCGATCTGGGAGCTGAGGAAGTTGTCGAAACTTCTCGAAGTAATGAGTAATGCAACTTTTTCTGCCCTAGAACTGGTGACTGATGAACTGAATGCAATGAGAACTGTTGTGCTACAAAATCGGATGGCTCCTGACTTCACCCTAGCGGCGAGAGGTGTTACGTGTGCGCTTATCAAAGAAGAATGCTGTGCTTATATCCCTAACAATCGTCATGAGATTAATAACCACCTAGAGGTAATTCAGCAAGTATCAGCCATGACTGAACCAGGCCCAAACCCACTGATGGACTTTTTCCAGAATCTATTTGGGGGGGTGGGGTTCCATCCTGCCATTTGTGTGGGTATACTCCTAATAGGAGCATGTGTTTGCTGTGGAATTCCCTGCATGAAAAGATTAATCAAAGATTTTGTTGATGTATCTGTTACTGAAACTTTTTACCAAGATATTGAGATTGAAAGACTGATCTCAGATGACGCTTTTTCTGAAGTATAGATTGAATGATTCACCTAGCTGAAAATCCTAAGTGGAAAAGGCTAGGAGATGAAATAACACTATGCATACTTCAAAATAGAATAAAAAGTATTAATGGGGGGAAAATGTTAGAAAAATGTGTATTTGAATATATGAGAAATGCTAGTTTAAAAGCAAAGTAGTATATAATGCATTTTATTCTATTAATCATATAACAGTACAAATTAATTTATGTGTAAATGTAAGTAGTTTTGAAACTGCAGTGTGGCTTGAAGCAAAGCTGATCTCTAACCCTGGCAGAATGCTAGCTTAGCAAGTTTTAATGTTTATGCTTTTCACAAGTGATTATCTGCTGGGTCAGGAAATTAAATGTGTGAAATAATGAAATCTTCTGCTCTTTCCTGTCGGAATGAGTTGGCCTTGTATATGTGTTACTAAGATAGCACGCAGCTGTGTGAGAAAGTGTAATAGAGAACAAAGACGTGTATTAAAAGACTGAACTGCTATTGTATTCGAACTGATATGAAACCTTGAACAAGTAACTTTACAGAAAGACATTATGACTGACCAGCTGGATAACAAGGCCATATTGTATCTAGAGGAAAAGTTTTTTTTAATGTACAGCATCAGCAGACTTAATGAATGAAGAATTGTAAGTTAAAGTGATGTAGATGCCTTGTGACATATCACGTCAGTAAGGTGGGCATAGCTAAATGTTAAACCTATATAAAATTGTGTGCTTCCTGTTTCATGTCAGACAAAATTCTGTACTTGTACGTTTTTTGCCTCCTGGTGTACACTAGTAAACTTTTGAATCTGAACCTCCTGTGTATTGAATTCTTAATTTTATTTAACAATCTTACACCCAGCAAAGGGATTCTTTTTGAATCCCCAGGTATGTCTGGTTGCACATCTTACTCCAATATGACAAGCTATTACTCTGCTGAAAACTAATTCAGACTCCACTAATCAAATATGTATTTTTCACAGGTAAGTTGTATAAATGTAATCAGAGTAGTTATAGAGCAAGATTTACAGATTTAAACTGCAGGTTCACAAAACTGACCATATTCTATGTTTACTATCAGCAGTTTGGCTGTTGAAATGTCATGTTCAAAGGTGCAAAATGGAATGGCATATCCAAAATTCAGTGTCTACCTTATATGACCCATCACTGCTATACAGCCACTGTTTGCATCTTATTTTCACATAAAATAATTATTTTATGTGAAGACAAGACTTTCAAAACAGTTTAGCAGCATATTTCATGAATCATAATTATGCCCTTCCAAACTCATAGCTGTGAAGAACTTAGCATGAAGTGTCTTGTATTTTCAGGTGTGTGATATTAGTAGTGTATGTCTCTTAGCCAGAGACATGCTTATTCCAAGTGCAAATGTAACCATGAGGTCTTGCTTTGCACTCTTTGAGTGTTTGTTTTATGTGAGTAGGAAGTTTGCTCACATAGTAAAATACTCAGTAAAAGAAAGTATATGCAAGGTCACCAAATGAACACTGAGAATAAGAACATTACTTTTTGGGAGGGTGCTCATTTTGTGACTTTGCTTTACATTTCATTTCTTTATAATTCAGCGTACCGCTGATGGTTTACATCTGACTACAGTTAGGCACAAAATCACATCACTGAGCTGCTAGTTACATCGATGATAAACTGGCTGTGTGTGAGTTGTGTGCAGCATGGAAACTAAAGTTTATCCCTCTGTGAGGACCCATGCAGTTACCAGTGGCTAACAGATTCACACATAGATGTAATGTTAACAAAGCATTAGATTCAGTAGTATGCATATTGTTGAAAAGCTTTCTCTAGGCCCGAGGGGCAAATTAGCTAAATGTCTTGGTTCCTCACACTTAACACCCATGCAATTCCAGTAAGTTATAACAGCAAGTAAATATAAGTGAACATAATGTGATGCTCTGTGTGGTGGTCCTGTGAATGAAAATAAGAATTCAGTGGGCCTTGCTGTAGAGGCAAGATATGTTCATGTATCAGACAGCTATGACTACACATGCAGCACTAACACTGGTGCTTATTTTAAGATGGTATGTATTATGTAGTGATTACAGTAACTGTACACTCCAGTAATGGTAATGAGGCCAGCTTCGGCCACACACTATTGGTCAAAGTGGCTTCACTTGTCCTGAGGTTCTCTGACCTCAGGGAAATTTATATTTAGTAAAAGACTGAGAGGGTAAAGCTCCATGCATGAAGAGAATGGTGGGATGTCCCCCATTTTTACCCAAAGACACAGACATTTTATTTTGTTTCACTTTCTAAGCTTACTTTTAATAAAATGATCTCTCAATGAGGTTGGCTTAATTTCTCTAAATGCTTACATTTTATTGCATACTTTGACAGGAATAGATACCATTCCTAAGTCAGAGCATAATTAATGAAATAACTAATGCTTCAGCCCTTCATTTTAGGGAAGAGTGCTCTTCTCACCACCCACAATGTACCCAGGAGTGCCTCCTTCCTCAGTTCATATAATGTTACATGTATTTATAGCATACTTAAGTATGAACACTATTTTTTATTAGTCTTATCGTTCCTGTTACTAGGGAACTATGTATCTTTCTTCCACACTGATTTAGCTTTAGCTTCTACTTTCAAATCTTACTGTTTTAAGATTTTGTGTCTCTCAGTTAGAAAAGCACTAAATTTGAGTGTGTAACGATTCAGTGATTGATACTGCTTTTGTCTTTTCTTGAACTGTTATAAATGGTTTTCTTGCATCTATTTTTGAACTGTTGGCAATGAGTGATCCCATGTGATATAAACTTCATCGTTGTCACTAATGCTTTGTGGTCATGTTTCCACTGCTTCTCAGCTACTTCTGTATTGTTGTCTTTGTGCAATCCCCAGTGCAACAGTCTTGCCACATTACTGTATTTTTCAGTACATAGATACTCAGCCATGAGTGTGTCACACCCAGCAACAAGATTCCACTCTCTTCCCTATCTGGAGATGCACTGGTCCATCATGTTGTAATGCTGTCTCTGTTGTAGTTTCTACACTAAACCCTTCACTTCACAGATGGTCTATCAGGTCAGTTTCCGTTTGTTTAATTTATACTTCACTAATCTTCCTTGTTTTTATATTCTCCCTTTGTGATAATATATTATGTATTGTAAAATTTGCAATATACAGGTGTTCATTTTGTTAAACCTAGCTGGGTCAGAGGCCATATAAAGAGAACATTTGTTTGTGTATGCACCAGCAGTGTATGAAAGAGAAGGTGAAAACCATCATATTGTTGTACAGGCTAAATCAAGGGAAGACCCTGAGTGTTTGAAGCACAAGTTCGGAGAAATATGTAAACTCCAGACAAATATTACATTAGCGAGGCATTTGTTTTATATGGGTGATCAGGAACCAGGGGAAACTTTTGCAGCTTATATAACTGACCTGAGAAACAAAGCTAATACTTGTCAGTTTGGTGACTTATAGGTTCATAGATTCATAGGTTCATACTAGGCTATCTGCCCTGGGGCAATTATAAGCCTAGCCCGATTCTGTATGGCTTACGCCACCCCTTGATTTGAGTATACTGTGCCCTTTTTAAGGTTTAGTTTACTGTGCCTCTGTCTAATAGTGACACGGGAGTAATCCCTGGAACAAACCTACGATCCCCCATCCACTTATCGAGATTCTTCTTGAAGAGATTCAGTGAGGTGCTCTGCCTCACATGAACTGGAATTCTATTCCAGAGCGAAGGGAGCCTCTGGGTTAAGAACCTGTCCCTCCAGCAAGTTCTATTTATTTCTGTGCTGAGGTTCAAGTCACTCGAGCGTGTGGCTCTAAGGGATTTAGATTTACTGAGGTGGAGCATGTCCATTAATTCTGGATTTGACATAGCTTTGTATGTCAGGCATAGATCGCCTCGAAGTAGGCGGTATGCAACTGAGTAGAGCTGGAATTTTTTTAACCGAGCAGTATATGGCATCTGTTTGAGACCCTTGATCCTCTTGGTGAGATACTTTTGGGGTCTTTCTAATTGCTGCAGGTGTCGGGTAAGGTACATCCCAAAAGGGGCATTGTATTCTATGATGGGTCTGATGAGGGATGAATAAAGGGGCATGATTACCTCTCTTGATCTAGATGTGAAACCCTTCGTGATGAGGTGGGCTATGTAGAAGGTCTTTCTAACCACTTTGGCAATGTGGTTTTCAAAGGAGAGATTGCTATCAACTTGGGTCCCCAGGTCCCTAATAGCTTTCTCTGTACTTAATGGGTTTCCGCCTATGTGGTAATTTGTGGGCACATTGTTTTTGCCAAAGGGTATGACTATATATTTTTTGGCATTTAGCTTTAAACCATGGCACTGGCACCAGTTATCTGTCTCTGTAAGACCTTTTTGAAGGATGTTTGTGTCAGCTGGAGAGTTGATTATGGCGCCCAGTTTGCAGTCGTCTGCGAACTTGGTGAGCCATAGTCCTCCCACGTTTGTCTGTACCTCGGAAAAGTATATACCAAACAAGAGTGGTCCCAGGACAGAACCCTGTGGGATGCCACTTGTGACTGGTTTCGAGTCTGACATAGCTCCAGCAACTCTCACTCTGTGGGTTCTGTCTTTGAGCCAGTTTGCGACCCATCCTGTGACATAGGGGTTTATATTTAAGCTGGATAGCTTATCTATGATGCCCGAGTGGGGTATTGTGTCAAATGCCTTTGCAAGGTCGAGATAGGCTGTGTGGACTACCTTCCCTTCATCTATGGCTTTGGTGACTGTTTCAAAGAAGTCAACCAGGTTCAAAAGGCAGGCTCTGCCCTTGACAAAGCCGAACTGGGTAGGATCTAGTGTCTGTAGGTCCCCAATGTCTTTGTTTATGAGCTCCATGATGATCCTCTCCATAGCCTTGCAGACTAAGCTAGTCAGGCTTATGGGGCGATAGTTTCCAGGGTCCGTAGAAGCTCCACCTTTGTGGAGTGGGACCACTATTGCTGTACGCCATTCTGTGGGCACATATCCTGTAGTGAGGCTGAGATTGTATAGCTGTTTTATTTGAGGGATTAGTTCCTCTTGTAGTTCATTAGGACGCAACCTGGGACGCCATCTGGTCCCATGGAAGCAGTGTTTTTTGCTTTGGAGAGGGCAGCCTTCACCTGAGCATCTGAGATGTTTGGGAGGCAGCCCTCTGCCGGGATAGATACTTGCTCTTTTGGGGGGGTGGGGTGGAGAAGTTTGCACTGAACCTGTCTGCCAGGATATTGGCAATGTCTGTGGGTTCAGTGTATTTTTTGTCGTTTAGAATCAACTCAGAACAAGTCTGGGAGTTGCATCCCAGGTTTCTAACATAACTGAAAAAAGCCTTATGATTGTCTTTGGTGTCCTGTGCAATTTTTCTCTCGAAGCTGGCCTTGGAGGATTTTATGAGGGATCATAATTTTTTGCTAGTACTGATCAGAGATGCCTTCCCTATTAGGGATTTTACTCTATCATGTAGTAGCTTCCTCCTTCTGTTGTACAGTTTATTTATGGCAGGGGTCCACCAGACTGGATGCCTGCCTTTGGATGATTGGGTCTTGGTTTTGTTTGGGATAGCATGATCCATGCATTCCTGGAGATGTCCATAGAATGCATTTATATAGGATTCTGCAGTTTGGGCTGTAGTTTCCACTGGCCCTGGGGCCTTGAAGGATTCCACTTCGGTTTTGAGAAGTGAGAAGTTCGCTTTTGAGAAGTTTTTCACTGTGGTTTTCTGGGCTGGGGGCGGGGTTGGGATGTGGACATCCAGTGAAATTAATTTATGGTCTGATCTTACCAATGAGGGATATACTTCTGGTGTGGAGCATAGAGTCCCCATGTTGGTAATGATCAGGTCTAGTATGTTGTCCCCTCTTGTGGGAGTGGTGACTAGTTGTTCCATAGCATTTGAATTTATAATTTCCAGGAATCTTTGGGCTAAGGTGCTGGGGCTTGAGTAGTGCTTCCAGTCAATGTTTGGGTAGTTGAAGTCACCCAATATAATGGTGTTCGGAGAGATCTTCATGTTCTCCAATGTTTTTAGGAAAGCCGAATGGGATTCCTGACTTTGAGAGGGTGGTCTGTAGGATGCTATAAACTGAAAAGCAGTCTTGCCCACTGTTAGTTGCTTAGCTGCTAGCAGACTTAAAAGACGAGTTAATAAAGGACAAGCTTGTATGTGGTTTTAATAATGCTGCTGTGAGAAAGAGCTTGCTTCCTGCCAGGGATTTAATGTTGAGTAAAGCCATAGAGATTTGTCAAATCCATGAAGTGACAGAGAAACACACAAGTATGCTTGCAGGTGACAAAAGCATGGTTTCAGCAACCTCCAGAGCAAATATAGATAGCATGCAATATGTGGCAAACAGAAGTAGGCCTAAGCACATGGCAGCCGCAGCCCCTGCTGGCTCACCAGGGAAACTACTTAGCTTTCCAGCAAGTTCTCAGACTAGTTCAGTTAAAGGAGCATGCTCAGTGCAGTACAAGTGTGAATCAGCAAAACCCAAGTCTAGCTTTATTGTTAACTGCTGCAACTGTGGTGCAAATCATGAGTCTAAAAGAGAGAAATGCTTAGCATTCAGTCAGCAATGTAACAAGTGTAAAAAATGAAACCATTTCCAAAAGTTTTGCAAATCAAGTAAACCTCACACAGTTGTAAAGTTGATCAAGTAGAGCCGCAGCAGTCAACTTTCTATGTTGATGGTGTATCAGTAGTAGGTGAAAAAGTTGATACTGTGAATTTATTGGCAAAGAGCAAAGTGTTTTGTACTGTTCAGATCAATGGTAAATCCACAGAGCTTAAAGTAGACACTGGTTCAAACTGTACTGCTATATCAGCAGATGCATTTGCTAAAGTGAGAATTAATGAACAACTCAGCGTCGCCAGTAGTGTGAAACTTGTTGCTTATGGAGTTGAAGAAATCCAGACCAAAGGCTCAGTGATGCTTTCATCTTATTTGGCCAAGAACTGTTACAACTTGTTATTCTATGTAGTCCAAAGACCAGTACAGTCTTTACTGGGTCTCAAAAATAGTTTGAGAATGAATCTGCTTTTTTTTTACCAAAGAAGTTCATCACATAAGTGCATCTCCTAGTTCCACTTTTTCTGAAGCCATTTTCTTAGAGTATCCTGATGTTTTCGATAACAAGTTGGGCAAACTTCCAGTTGTGTATTCCATGAAGTTAGACCCAGAGGTCACTCCAGTAGTCAGACCAGCAAGAAGAGTTCTAATAGCTATGCAGGATAAAGTTAAGGCTCAGTTGGATAAAATGGTGCAGCAAGATATAATTTTCCAGTTACAGAATCAACTGAATGGGTGTTGTCTGTGGTAGCATCTCACAAAAAAGACTCAGACGAAGTCAGAATAAGTATTGACCCAAGAGATTTGAACAAAGCATTGAAGTGACCATATCATCCAATGTGCACAGTCGAAGAGGTTGCAGCCCTAATACCAAATGCCACTGTTTTTTTCTGTCTTGGATGCAAAAATGTTCATTTTGTCAATTGATGCTTGATCACAAATCCTCATTACTAACCACTCTTGGTACCCCATTTGGTAGATACAGATTCCTAAGGATGCCATTTGGAATAAATTCTGCAAGTGAAGTCTTTCAGCATGTAATGGAGCAAATTTTTTCAGGTTATCCTTGTGCCATAATAGTAGATGATTTATTGGTTGGAGGCAATGGTGAAGCAGAGCATGACAGAAACCTAAAGAAAGTTCTAGACAGAGCATGTGAAGTAAACTTGAAGCTCAATCCTCTGAAGTGCAAATTCAGACTTCCAGAAGTTACATACGTAGGTCATTGATTTATCCAGTACTGGCTTGAGACCAGACCTGATCAAGCAAGCAGCTATTCTTGTGATGTCAGCACCAGACAATGTTCAAGCTGTACAGTGTTTCCTGGGCATGGTCAAATATTTAGGCAAGTTTGTACCAGACTTCAGTGAGTTGACAGCACCTTTAGGAGAGCTGATGTGAAAAAATGATGCACGGTCATGGTTAGAACAGCACCAGAAGGCATTTGAAGACCTTAAGCAGAAAATTGCCACCTCACCTACATTAAGATACTATGATGTGAATAAACCAGTCATTTCTTCCTGTGATGCTACAAATTTTGGTCTTGGTGCAGTTATACTTCAAGAGGGCAGACCAGTAGCCTATGCATCTAGAACACTAACCCAAACTGAGAATGGATGCAGTATGCTCAAACTGAGAAAAAAAATTTGGCAATAGTATTTGCACGTTCCAAGTTTCATAATTATATTTATAGTCAAGATATTCCGATTGAGACTGATCACCAACCTCTAGTTATTATTCTAAAGAAACCTATGCATTCACCTCCAGCAAGATTACAAAGAATGATCTCAAATTGCAAGTGTATAACTTCAAAATTGTCTATACAAATGGCAAACTGCTCTGTCTGGCTAATACCTTATCCAGATCGCCCAGAAATATGACGGAACAGCTTGACATAGAGAATTTTGACTTTGCCATGATGGCAGTGTGTAATTTTTCTACCACTAGGCTTGATGAGTTAAGGGATCCCACAAAGACTGATCCAATTTTGCAAAAGCTCAGTCAGTACATTAATGTTGGATGGCCATCAAAGCAATCTAGTGTACCAATTGAAGTGCACACGTATTTTCCTTACAGAAATGAAATGTTGATGGAAGATGGTATTATTTTCAAAGGTCTTAAAATTGTTGTTCCTGCTTCCTTACAACAAGAATATAGCCAGATCTTGCATCGTGGTCACCCAGGTTCTGCATCCACTAAGAGAATTAGTATTTGGCCTTCATTATGGAAAGACATTGATAAAGTACTTTCTTCTTGTTCAGTATGCAATAGTACTGGACCGCATTTGCAAAGAGAACCACTTCAGCTTATTCCAGTTCCTGAACTACCTTGGTCAACAGTAGCCACTGATACCTTTGATTGGAACAATCAGCACTACTTAGTATTGGTAGACTCTTATTCGAATTGGTTTGAGATTGATCTACTACCTAACCTAACATCCACTGCTGTTATTACTAAGTTGAAACATCATCTCTCCGTCCATGGTAGTCCACACAAAGTTATTTCTGACAATGGTACTCAATTTACTAGTTAGTTTTTTTCAGAAATTTGCAAGAGAATGGAACTTTGTACATGTTACAAGCAGTCCTGAATATCCACAGTCAAATGGTCTAGTTAAACATCCAGTGCAGATTACAAAGCAGTTACTTGAAAGGTCAAAGCGTGACAATATCAATGTCTTTTTGAATTTACTTAATCTCAGAAACATCCCCTATGATGATATTCTTGGCTCACCTGCTCAAAGACTTCTATCCAGGCAAACCAGAACTACGTTACTTATTAGTTCCAGTTTATTGAGACCTAAAGTTAACAACAATAAAACCATCAAGGCACAATTATTCAAGAAGCGTTCTTGCCAGAAGTCCAGTTATGATAAATCGAGTCCGTTGAGGGAAGAAGAGACAGTGAGAATGCAAATGGCGAAAGGTTTTGACCGGATTGGTCAGGTTACACGTATATGTGCCAAGCTGAGATCCTACCTTGTAGTATCTGAGGGTGTGGAGTACAGGAGAAATTGCAGACATCTTTCTGTACCAGAATCATCATCGCAGCATTGTCCCTGTGATACAGACTCTAGATCTCAGAATGAACCAGACGTTGTTCCCATTCCAGAGTGTGTTCCAACTTCTGATTCCATTCCTGCAGATGTTCCAAATACTTCCAAGGTTGAACACTTTGTAGAGACAGCTCCAGTTGCTAAACTCAATTCCCAGTTTTATGTCACATGATATAATTGAATATCCAGGCCCAGTTATGCAGCAACATGGACTTAACTGTATACATGTACCTAGTCTTGTATAAATGCATGACAAAGAACTACCTGTAATATCCGCATGCCAAATAGATTCATAACATTCCATGATCTATTTCTCAAAGAGGGGGAATGTAGATCAGAAGGTATGTACTGTGTCTTTAAGAAGCATATCAAGGACTGAGAATGCACATATAAATAGCAGGCATGTGCTATTCCTAGTGCCATTTTGAGAGTGCAGCCAGAGAGTGAGCATGTATAATTTCAGTAGTTAGTTTGTATATAAGTTACTTAAGTTAAAGTCAGTAAACCTCTATAGTGATGTGTTTGTATAAAATAAAGCTGCTTGAACAGATCCCACAAAGTCTCTTCTATTGTGTCCAAAGTAGGAGAGCGAAAATATCAAATCTCTTTTTCTTTCCCACATCCATATTTATTTTTTATACCTTTCATAAACCTCTGTTTTTGTTCTTTATCTTTTTTCACTTCCTCTGCCACTTCACTTTCTAGGCCATACCTCTCAAGTGTACCTCATTATGAGGAACATTACTCATTTTGAGTCTGAAAATATCCATGTTCCTCACAGGTTCCACATTAAAAGGATCTGTCACAGATTCAATGTTAGGAATGTTTTAAAGTGATATCCTAGTAAACAATACTGAATCGTATTAACTCATCAAAATAACTTGTTATAAATATAAAGTAACAACCTTTTAACCAACCTGTGAACTTCTTAGTTGAAGTTGTTGGTACACTGTTAGTAAGTGTTCCACATTAGGATTTTGTCCATTTGTTCCACGTTATAAAAAGTAGTGCTCCACATTTTGGATGTGGAAGGTTGATAGCTCTGCTCTAGGCAGCATATTGTTTCTTCTTCTACATAAACATTACTCTGTACAACTCGAGCACTAAACCAAGCCATCTTTTGTTGGAGAGGGTTTCCCCACACCCTAGTGGCAGGAGTGTGCAGTTAGAATTCACCTGATTGAAGGTTGCTGAAACAGGGCTCAGTTTTAAGCTTTTTTATTGATTAATTTGTTTAAATCAGTTTGCTCTTGTTTGCTACATAAGCACCAGTTTTGCAAGGGTTTGTACTTGTTTGCGCATCATGCCCTGACAAACAGCAGTGGGCACCATTGGTGGTTATAGAAGCAAATACTTCTGCTTGCAAATTTTCCATTAGTACTCTGCTGGTGCTCCAGTGGTGAGTTCTTTTGATTGCCCCTCACTGCCAGGTGATACATTCAGCAAAGCTCCTGAGGTCCTAACACAGGTCCTACCCACTAGCCTCAACATTTTATGTCCACTTCTCCTGTCCTCTCCTTTACCTGGTCCTTCCTGTCCTCTCCCTGTTTTCTGACCACATCAACTTAGAAAGCATTATGGACAGACAATTTCCCACAGTTTCTCCAGCCAGCCTGATTGACAAGGGCATCCTGAGGCAATATAGCAACTGCCTCATATACACAGACAACCCACTTCTTCTACTCCATGCAAATGCCTTATGTGAGTGATGCATCTATAGAAACAACCTAGAATTCAGCCTCTCACGCTCACCAATCAGTCCATCCGATACTAAGCAGGTTGTCAGTATGCACACCTCACCTCCTGCACCTATCAAACCAACAACACATAAACCTACATATCAGAAGGTCCTTGCCTGAAGCTTACCTAAATATCAGAGACCTCACAAACACAATTCACATAATACATCCTCTGCAGAACATAGTACTCATAATATTCCCGATTTAAAAATACCCTTTAAAAACAACCTCAAGGTTATGCTGCACTAGGAGTCTAAACTAGAAACTGCATTCACTGGAAGCAGTCCTCACCTTGGAAGATGCTGACATTTGTGCAGTCGCTGAGACCTGGTTTAAGGCTGCGGAGAGCACCTCAACTTTAACAGGTTACATTTCATTCCACACATTCAGACTACAAACTGAAGGCATGAGAACTAAAGGAGGTGGTGTATCAATATTCATTAAAGATAAGTACACCTCTAGAGTAGTTAAACAGCAAGATTCCCTTGAATTACTTCAGGTGCAATTAACTGTAGGTAAGACACCTCTTCAGGTCACTGCGACCCATAGGACCCCCTCCATGAATCAGAACATCTACTCAGCCTACTCGAATCTACTTGAGTCAATAAAGATACAACCAAACACCCTGGTTTTGGTTGACTTTAAATACCCATCCATTGACTGGGTAAATTATACGAGTTCTAACTCACTTGCCCAAAGGTTCCTGCACTTCATTAACTCCAGTGGTTGACACATCCACAGGGGGCTCAAGCATTCTAGATCTGGTGCACACCAGCATGGGAGACTGCTGCACCACTCCCAGTGTGTGGCCATCCCTGGTGAGATCTGACCACAAATCAGTCTTGCTAGAAGTAATTATAACACAAGACCCCCGCCCCCTTAGCAACAAGTAGACTAAAAAACTTCTCCAAGGCCTGTTACAGCCTCTTATGTAACTGCATAAATTGCTTTATAGCCCTCTCCCCACTGATGGAACAGACACCTATACTGAGTTATACACCAATGCTATACACAAGCACCTGTACAACTGTATTGCCTGTGCCATACCTGATAGAACCAAAGCAAGATCTTCAAGGAAAAACAAACCTTCCTGGTGGACAACTGCCATTAATAAGCTATACAATAGGAGAAAGAAATTGCTGTCTAAGAGTCCGAAGGAATGGTCTCAAAACTGGAAACACTCCCTCCTCAAATTAAACAAGCAAATAAGACTCTTAGTGAGTCCTCCAAAGCAGACTATGAATCCATATTAGCTTCACCATCTAAGAATAACCACAAGGCATTCTTTAGTTACATCTGTGACCTCAAAGGTAAGGCCCAGATTTGCACTGAACTCGTAGTTAATGGTACTACATATATAGAACCTATGGATATAGCAAACCTGCTGGCTGACAGGTTCAGTGAAAACTTCACTCCCCTGTTCTGGCCACATATACCTCAAACATTCCTAACACATGTCCCCACCTTGTATCTCCAAGGAGCAGGTCTTAAATATCCTCTCCAAGGTCAAAAACACAGCCTCTATGGGATCAGACAACATCCTGGGCTATGTTCTACATGGGTTAAAACAGAACTTAGCATCATCACTGGACACACTTTTCAATCACAGCCTAAGCACTAGCTTTGCCCCATCAGAATGGAAAACAGCTACTATCATTCCTTTGCACAAAGGGGGGGTGCATCCACAGACCCCAGGAACTATAGACCCATTAGCAAGACCAGCCTTGTCTGCAAGGCCATGGAACAAATCATCATGAACCTTATTAACAAAGATATAGGAAATCTCCAAACTCCACCCCCACCCAGTTTGGTTTTGTCAAGGGGAGATAATGCCTGTTAAACATCATGTACTTCTTCGAGAAAGACTTCAAAGCCCTAGATGATGTCAAATCTGTGCATACGGCCTACC
Organism: Protopterus annectens; assembly: GCF_019279795.1. Classification (NCBI taxonomy): domain Eukaryota; kingdom Metazoa; phylum Chordata; order Ceratodontiformes; family Protopteridae; genus Protopterus; species Protopterus annectens. Next base: position 49,095,799 of record NC_056734.1, read on the forward strand.
TAGACTTAGCCAAGGCTTTTGACACAATCCCCCACTCAGGCATCATTGATAAACTCACCCATCTGGGGATCAACCCATATATTGTCAGGTAGGTTGCAAACTGGCTCACTGATAGTACTAATAAGGTCAAAAATAGGGAACTCCATCTCCTCCAGCAGACCTGTAACCAGTGACATTCCACAGGGATCAGTTCTGGTACCCCTACTGAGCAATGTCAACATCCTGCAAGAAGGTCTTACACAGACTAATAACTGGTGCCAAAGTCATGGTCTTAAACTTAATACAAAAAAATGCATTATCATCTCCTTCAGCAAGGGTGATGTTCCTGCAAACTACCACATCAATAGCAATACCCTAAGCTAACAGTCAGTGGTGAGGGATCTGGGCACAAGGTTGACAACAACCTTAACTTCAATCACCATGTCTCCACAGTGGTAAGAAGGGCATTTTATATTGCTCATCTCATAAGTAAGGGCACTGCCTCCAGAAAAAAAGAGGTTATAATACCCTGTATTCTTCCCTCATCAGGCCAGTAATACAGTACAATGTTCCCTTTGGTATGTTATTTTCCAAACGCCTGCAGCAATTGGAGAGAGCACAAAGGGTCCTTACAAAAAAAATTCAGAGTCTTCAATATCTGTCTTATGCGGGCAGACTGAAATCATTGTCACTTTAATCTGTGTCATGCAGACTGCTCAGAGGTGACCTGTGCCTTGCATATAGAGCATTATCTGACCCATCTTTAATGGAAATGCTGCACATTCACAAGTCAAGTGGCACACAGTTCACTTGCTCAAAGGACCTTTGTATGTGACATCAACAGAACTTGATGGAGAGACAAAGTTGTCTCACTGCGGTTGCCCCGCCTTTGGAACAAGCTTCCTATTCATGTTAAACAAAGCTCCTCATTGGCCTTATTTAAGTGTAATTTGGATGACTGGATGGGTAACTGGAAATTCACCCTGGGGGTTCCACCTGTGTCCCTATTGGACAGAGGCAATAGGTGCTGATTTTAGTGTCTGCTTGAACAAGACACCCTTAGGAACATGGATTGCTCTTGGTTAGGCTTGTAAGAGCCCTGGACTGCTAGCCTAATAACCTCCTATGGTCCTATGATCCTATGAATGTTTTCCCTTCATCTGTTGTATTAAGGAACTTAAATATTTTTTTATTTGTATTTTTTTAACCTTTTTCTTGTACAAGTATTTTTCTTACCTTTAATTTTCCCTTACTCATGCTACATAACATCTGTCTATAAATGCTGGGCTTCTTGTGTTATAGTGACAATGCATAATTTCTTCCTTATACTCAATGATCAACTTTATTGTCTCTATGCCTCTTACTTAGTCTGTGAAATTTTACGAATTTTGTGGACTACAACCTCTTTCTACCAGAAGGGTGGGGGTCACCCTGTCCCTTCTAGCTTTTTGAAATGTGTCTTATTATAGCAATAATCCACCCCTGGGTGTGGGTAATGCTGGATTTACCCACGGTTGGTGGGGTTTGGTCACGAGGGCAAAGCCCGAGTAGCCGAACAAAACCAACTGTGGGTAAATCCAGCATTACCCACACCCAAAAGTGGGTTATTGCTATTATACAATGAAATTATTTAAGAAAAAAAATAATTACTTTTCTTAAATAATGGCATTGTATAATGCCTCCTTGCTGTCCTTCCGCAGCTGTCTGGCATTCTGCGGCAGTTCTGATGTACTGCGTGTGCGTATACTTACGCAGTACATCAGAGCTGTGGGCAAAAGCAATGGAGAAAGCAAGATCTCCATTGCTTTTTACAACCTTTAACATAGTGAGACAGCTTTAAAAAAAGCAACAAACTCGTTTAACATAGCGAGACAGTGTGAAGCAACGGAGATCTTGCATTCTCTGTTGCTGTAAAAAAAGAGTTATAGTAATGGAAAAAGTCCAGGCGACTGGACCTTTTTCCATTACTATAACTGTGATTTACAACGTGCACGCTGACCAATCAGCATGCACATTTTTGAATATTAATGGGTGAGTCATTGTATAATCAGTAATAACCACCACCTTCCAAATCCAGGCCCAAATCTAGCTATGTAGTGGTGAATTCTATTTAGGTGTGCTTCCTTTGTCTTACATAGTATGAATGGCAGACTCATAAGTTAACATGGAGAAAATAATGCCCTTTGCAATGGTCCATTAACTTACATAAGAACATATTTAATATGCTGTGTAACAGGGAATACGTTTTGTGGTTTATAATGTGCAAATGATTCTTTAAGGACAACCTTTTTTGTTTGTTTTGCTCCTGCCTCCATCACTAGTGATTAGTTCTTTCAAACCTCCCATTTAGGGGAAAGTGCGATCCTGCCACATCTCTCTCTCTCTCTCTCTCTCTCTCTCTCTCTCTCTCTCTCTCGTTAATAAGCCCAAGGAAATTTTTTGTGAAAATCTGGGTAGTTGAGCGATATGGACCCCAGCAGCAATAGTTTACTCCACTGATCATTAGCTTTTTTTCACTGTATCTTTTTGCCTTGTAGCTTGTAACCATCAAGCCTCTCCAACAGAACACCTACCCTGGTCTCTGATAATGGGGTCTCAGCCTCCAGATCTGGTTGGGGGGTATTGTGTGGGGAGCTACCATCATCCATACAGGCATTGGAGATGTCCACCCATGTCACTGCAAGGGCTGTGTATGCTCCCACATTTTCCATATATCCATGTATACACTTTCCTTGAGATGCAAATACAGATGCTTCCATCACTGGCTTGGGAAACCACAGGGAACTTCCCCTTCAATTGATAGCTGCTTTCAGTGCTATGTGTGATCTCTGCTGTGTGCTACCAGAGTGGCAGAAACAGCCAGCTAAGAAACCAGCAACCTTCCTCACGATAGGTATCACCCATTCTCCCCTGCTTTCCTGTCAGTCAACTGAGCTGCTACTCAAACCTGGGTCACCTGTGTTGTAGTTAGTGTTTTATCCCTCTATGCTACATGTGTTTCCACTGATCACCAAACTTGATCTGTAAAGCTAACCACAGAGTGTCTGTGCATGTGCTATGCTTATATATCAGGGCTAAAGAGACCTCAATGTAGAATGGACAGCCAATAAAAAAATTATTTGCTTTTGGTTGCCAGAGTAATTAACCAGTTTAAGCTCATTTTCTGTAAAGACTTAGGGAGAAAAGCTCCACATACCTGAACAAGCATCAAGACATTTTGGTATTCAGAGCATACATTGGCTTCTAGCTGTCAAGAAGAGAAATTTAACATGTTTTTTTCCTCAGATATCTAGAACTGACTGATCCCTAAGACATTAATGCAGAAAGACCATTTGCAATAACATTCTCAGTAAGACAAAATATGAGTAAAAACTGATTAGCAGTTGGCATGGTATCGGGGTATAGTTTTCATAAAAATAGAGTTTCTTCTCGTAATACTAATGAGGTTAGGAAGATGTTAACTCTATAGTTTTAATAAACATTTCTAATGGGGGGCATGATAGATAGTGGGATGAAGGCTAAAGCAGAGGTTATGTTCTTCCACTGTGAGGTTAAATGTAGTGAGCTGTGTGTTTTCAGCAGGTAGTTTAGCCATACCTCTCAACTTCTTAATGCAAGAAATCTTAACAAAGCCTAAAATAATGGGGAACAAAGGCCCAACATAGGAACAGATTTTAAATATTGTTCTTATAAACTTAGAAAGTTGATGGAATGGCAGGTTTTGTGTTAACATGCATTTTCTGAAGCATATCTAGTCTGAAACATAAATGTGTGTCATTATTTAGTGACTTCAGTCCTCAGTAAGTTACCAGAAAATCACACATTTTGTGAGGAACAGAAAACCACAAATTTTGTCAGGAACAGGCCAAAAATATAAGGCAAAAAATCTAGACATTCTGTGAAAATCTGGACCATACCTCTCAACTATACAGCTTTTCACAGAATGCCCAGATTTTTGCCTCATATTTTTGGTCCATTTCTTATAAAATTGTGTTTTTTAGGCAAATCATTTGTAAGAGCATATTTAAAAAGTTTCCCTATTTTTGGGCCTTTGTCCCCCCCCATTGTTGATGGCTATGTCCAGATTTCTTGCTCTAAGAGGTTGAGAGGTGTGATCTGGACAGTTAAGAGGTATTAGAACTATTCAGCTGCTGCTGCTGCTGGCGTAGTTTGACTCTTTAAGAATCCTACTTCCAAAACAGTGACTTCTGTTTTTTTGTTTTTTTCATAGTGATTCACAATGCAGCTGTTATTTTCTTCTTTGCTGTGGAAGCCTGATACAGCCTGTACCTAAAATATCCTTAGTATTTAACTATCTATATGTTTGAGCTAGTTTGAACATGGTCAGCTGAACTTTCAAATCACCTACTACTGTCTAGCCCTAAGACAAGTCACTTTAAAAGATCTGTTCTAAAAGCAGCTGTCTACACATACAGCCAAAAGTACTCTACAAACAGATATTAGCCATGTCATGTAGAAATCCACATTGTTTTCATTGGTTACTAAGCACTCAGAAGGGATGCAGACACTTCATGAGATCAGAAGGGATGCAGACACTTCATGAGATCTTTTCAAACTTTCTTATTTCTCTCACGTTGATAGCACAAATTAAACTTTGGTGTGCCTGTAATGTGCCACTGGTGCTATTAAAGGCAGACCATGATCACTGTTTTTAATTTAATGGGGATGTTACTGAAACCCTGTAAATCAATACCATAATTAAACTGCTAAATGTGAAAAGAATATTAAATAATTAAAACTAAATTCTGCTTTATCTGCTTATTTTAAGGTACTTGAGTCACATTTAAGATATTTTCTTTTGCTTATTCTAGGCAATCCAGTCTGCAAGCATAAATGTGCTCCACAGCTTATTAAAATAATTTTTGGTAGAAACGTATGATAGCGATAGATTTCTGAGAGACTATAGCAACAATCTGATGTTTGCCATAAATATATTAAATTTAATTCACAATGGAACAGTTGTAAAAAAATCCAACTATATGAAAAATATTCTGAATAATGTTTTGATCAATATTCAATTGGCCTGCTGAACAGACCAATAATACAGTGTGGCTAAGAAAAACAATCATACTATAGGACTGTTTTTTCAATGTGTCTTGTATTATTGGCTAATTCAGCTGACCAATAGCAGCTTGAAAATGTGACCACAAGCACATTTTGGGGGGACTCAACGTATTGTTGATGGGGTACTTCTGTTTTGGTCACCTTCTATGAAGTTTAATGTCAGTTGGTTGAAAGGTATGTGCACAAGTTGTGGTATTAATTCCTATTCAAAGGATTGGTATGTTGCATGGTGTCCTTTCGGTTTAGGTATCCCTTGTCTGCCATGACTGTTACTAACAACCTTGGCAGATAACAGACTTCTTTGCTGACTGCTGTATTAGACCTATAATTTAAATGTTTTCAGTGCCTGTTAAACATCCAAACTTGCTCCACATCCTGTGGGAAAGAACAAAATCCAGCTTTAGGTAGTATTTGTAAGACAAATTTAGAAATGCAGTCTAATCATCCTTTCAAATCATTAACCAACCAAACCCAGGCATCTCCTATAAAATATAAAAATAATTTCAGAATTTTTCAGTACTCGTCTTAGAAATAACAAAATGACTGCACAGGCCAGAATAATATATTATAACATTTCTCTGATAGAGCCTCTTAGCAATACCACAGTGAAACAGCAATATAACAGGTAACTAACAATTTTCTTCATTTCTGTTCTTTATAAGCTGTATAATATAACAATCTGTTAATATTGTAATATAAAGGAAACAAGTTTTGAATTATTAGGGTAACTACAGGGACCTGGTTGGAGACATTCTGACACTGGCACTTTTTTTTATTTTATTTTGAACTGTAAAAGTGCACATCAGCTTGTGTTTTAGTTTTAGACATACCAGCAGGAGTTGCAATAGGGCTTACTGTCTCCTGGAATGTGCACTGTCCAATCAAACCAGCATTTGTTTTCCGATTATATAGGACTTAATCCTCACATGATATAATATTTTAGGTTCCAGAGTAGGGTAAGTCTTTAGGAAAGGTATCTATCCCTCCATCAAGTTCTGTTTATGTTGCAGAGGGAGTTTATGCCTGTGGTACAGGTGTTTGAGGTGTTATACATCTTGTGAATGTGTTAAAGGTTATATACCACAGGGTAAATTTACACACTATAAGCTAGACAGAGGTCTCACCACAAATTTCTTTATTAGACTGACAATAGGGTTATAAATTTAAGGTGGTCTACACAAGACAAAGAACTCAGGATCTTGATTTTCATATTAAGGAAAATTGTGGTCTTTCAAATTGAATCATGAGTTTGGCCAAATACATTGCCAGGCTCCATGTTACTTTTTTTTTTTTTTTTTTTTTTTTTTTAAATCTGAAAGAGATTTTAAGATTTGGTTGGAGGTGATCGCTGGGAGGGATTTGCAGAATATCTTGTGGGTTAAAGCTGGGGGAGTTAACAGGTAGAAGAAGTTACAACTAAATTTGTCTGCTAATGTATTTGCTATGTTCTCAGGGTTTGATTGGGAAGTACTGTTAGGAATCAGCTGGGTACAATACTGGGAATTGTTCCTAAAATTCCAAACAAAGAAATATTTAAGTTAGCCTTACTAATAGTTACAATTTTCACTTTATATTTAGCCTTGGTGGATTTGTTTTATTTCTAAGGTCTTGTTTTATTTTTTACTTTCAGTCAAGTTTAAAAAAACATCAGATTGTTAATGTGTTCCTGAGGATGAGAAGTTGTTTTCTTTTTCTGTAGAGTTTATTTATTTCAATAATTTGTTTACACCAGGGGTCCAGCATATGGGTTTGTTTCCAAATGTGTTATTACATTTGTAGTGGCTGAGAAGCAAAGTCTCCATGAAGGCACTGAAATGAGACTAGAAGCTCCCTGTAAATGTAGTGGTATTGGGTACAGGGTCCACAAGGGAATGTGGACTTTTGAATTGCAACAGGTTATTATCTAGTTGCAACAAGTATTCCTCAAAGAAGTCTCTAAATGGACTAGAATGTGTGGGTAGTTTGGGTTGGGTTCTAATAATGAAGGCATCAAGTGATGGTTGAACTGAACTAGTGATGGGATAATGACAGGTGCAGATAGTAGTGGCATAAAATGTATGATGTGCCGGTCAAGTAGACGTGATCTTACTGGAAAAGAAATCACTATCTGCTCAATGAGGTGGTCTTGGTAAACTCTAGAAAGTACAGAGTATATTTATTTTGCAGTATGGTCTTCTGGTTTAAAATTAGGTAGAATAAAATCACCAGAAATAATTGTATTTGGATCTATAGTAAGGGACTCATGGTTGTTTAGATAATAATCATGTCTAGTGGGTGTCATATACAGAGTTATGTAATTACTTGAATGCAGAAAAGTTACAGAACATTATCTTGCCTTATAAGACTAGATGAGCTGGAGTTGTTGAGGAATATGGACACACTATTGCCTATTGTGGAGGCTCTGTCAGTGGTGGGCCCGAATGAGCCTTATGCAGTGAATTCTGATAGGAACGGTTGTTATCGCTGCACAGAAGCCATGTTTTGGTGTCAATGATGCAGATGCAATACCTTCAAAGTCAGGAAGACTTCTACAGAGGGATTTTGTTGTTGTTGCTGTTGTTGTTTTTTATTTATTTTTACTGAGGCTTCCAGCATTGAGCAGCACTGCTTTTTATTTACCCCCTCTTGGCATGACTAGGTTGGTAGGTGAAGTATATTGACATTGCCTATAAAGTCACTAATGGGAGGGAGAAAGTCTTTGCCAGTATATGAAAGCTCTGAGAAGAGGTACAGGTTGTCCCTTGCAAAGCAGTTTGAACTCTCAGCCATGTTCTTCCAAGCATAAATATATTAGAACCCCTTGGGATGACAGCAAAAACTCACCAATTATTAAGCAATTACCTTTTTGTTCAAAATGTGGCATCATACTAAGTGAAGATAGGACTCTGCTCAAGACAAGCTGCCTACCAGTCATGGATACATACTCACAGAGCTACATCATGTCACTCTTCATATAATCCAAGGGTGTGTATCTCATATCATTCATACCCACTTGTATAAAAACCCTGTTGTGTGTGCTTGGGGTGACCAGTAACCTGTTATATGCTTGTACTTAATGTGCAGCTCACTGTCACCCTTTCCTTACTGAGGCTATTGAGTGGTGCATCTGTGTTTTTTACTGTGAAATCATATATCTTTCACACTATGTAGTGAGAAGCAGATGTAATTTCCCTTTTATTACAACTATAAGAATATCAGCATAATTTAAAAAAGAAAATATATGTGTGTGTGCATGCATTTGTGTGTGTAAGTGTGTGTATTTAGAGAGAGAAGCCAGAGAATGCTTAATATAGTATTTTGTATTTTTAATAAGCAAGCATTCAACTCTGTTTATCTTTGCTATGTCTCAACAGTGTTTCATATTTGTACATATATAACGTTGTTATTCATGCAGTTGATGATTCCCCCTTGGCAGATACAATGCTTTCTAGTATTTCAGTCAGTACTAAGGCCAGTGGCATATACTATTGTTGTAACAAGTTACAAACTGTGAATGCAGGCATTAGGTTCATGTCACTCAACTGATTCTTAAGACAGTGGTACTCAGACTTAATTTACACCATAGCATACCATGTAAAATTTTGGTGAGGCACACTTCTGTTTTGACAACCATAATTTATGCTTGCTATTCACAGTTAGATACAAGCTACATGGCTATAACAATATTACATCAACAAAAAATCTTTTGTCAAGCTTTCTTTTTACTTGAAGTTATCTACCTTACTGGCAGTAGAAAATATAAGCTTGCTTTGAGAAGAAATGAACCTGCTTTGAAGATCAGACTTTCTTGAATCCAGAATTCTTGAAACCAAATCAAACTGGAGAGCTAGACCCTCAGTTACACTCTGAACCAAAACTAACAAAACACCTCAGTTCACCAAGTCCACAGGAACCACAAATGGAGTCATAACACAATATTTATGAATAAAATTTTAATAGAAGAGTTTAGCACTTCTGTCCTACACACGTTAGGACTTCATCAGAACTAACCAAATTACCACACACTCAATTATATAAATATCAATTACATCACATGACCTGACTCCACCTTTTCAAATCATTAGGGTCTTCTTCTTCTTCTTTCAGCTTTTCCCTGTTAGGTGTCACCACAGCAGATCACCTGTCCGCTCATGATTGGCAGTGGAGGTTTACAGTGTTGAGTTGCCAGCCCGGCACCCAACCTTCCACAGAAGGCGCACATACACACACGCACTCACACCTAGGGCCAATTTAGAGTGTCCAATCTACCTGCAGCATGTCTTTGGGATGTGGGAGGAAACCGGAGCACCCGGAGGAAACCCACGCGACCACAGGGAGGACATGCAGACTCTGCACAGAAGGCATCCCAACCGAGGATCGAACCGGAAAACCTCTTGCTGTGAGGCGACAATGCTAACCACTGCATCACCGTGGCCGCCCGCTTTCAAATCATTAGGGTAATAAATGATAAAAAACAGTAAAAAATCATCCACATAAAATATATAAACTATATTGCTTTAAAGGACTAATAAGACAATAAACTAAACTTTATAAAGGTATTATATACATCACAATTTAGCTGCTCACAACTTTAGCAAGCTACTTAAAGAAACAGCATCATTCAACCTAGGAAACTCACAGGCATTCAACCTAACCTGCCACAACAGCTTGAAGTACTCTAACATATCTTCCCACAGACCCCCCCCCCCTCTTGGATTTAGATGGACCTCCAAATAAGCCAGTCCCTTAAAACTACAATACTAACTGTAAGGGAACTTAAAATCATATGTACAAGCTTCAAACTTAACCTGTCCCCTTCATATACATACGCACAAAATCATACTTCCTGGTACCTAATCTTATTTTTTACCAGAATTCCTGGTTACCACATTATTATCTATTCCCAATTTTTCTTTTATATTTGGATGCCTTTTACATACAAATTGCAGTGTGCCCAATACATTTCTCAAATCTGTATAACATTCAAAACATTTTCAATTTTTTTTCTGATAATTGTCAGTGTTTCTATTCAGGCAAAACTGAGCCTAAGTTAAACAAAACAGATAATTTATGAATACTACTGTGATATTAGTGTTTCAAATTTAAATGATGTGCTCTTTAAACATAAAAAAAAGGTATCAATATTAAAATATTTTATTTTTGGTGTTGCAACAGGTGGTACTAAATCCAAGAAGAGGGGTTTGTGGGAACATAAGTTAAAGGACCACAAGCTGTTGTGGCAGATTAGGTTGCATGCTTGGGAGTTTCCTGGGTTTAATAATTCTTCTCTTTAAGCAACTTGCTAAAGTGGTGAGCAGCTAAATTATAATGTATATAATATTTTTATAAAGTTTATTTTATTGTCTTATTAGTCTTTTAAAGATAATATAAAAGCATATTTTATGTGGATGATTTTTTACTGCTTTTACTATTGATTAGTTTAATGATTTGAAAAGATGGAGTTAGGTCATGTAATATAATTACTATTTATATAATGGAGGGTATGGTAATTTGCTTAGTTCTGATGAAGTCCTAACATATAAGGGACACACGTGCTAAGGTAATTTACTTAGTTCTGATGAAGTTCTAACATATAAGGGACAAAAGCGCTAAACACTTCTATTAAAATTTTATTCATAAATATTGTGCCACAACTCAGTTAGTGGTTCCTTTGGACTTAGTTTGCCAAGATGTTTTCTGTTTTGGTTGATACTTGTTGAAAGACAAATCCTCAGTCCTTATTCTACAGATTTCAGTTTTTATCTCAGTTTGCAGTTAATTCAAATTAGGCAAGAAAAAACTGATTCATCATTATTCTACAGATTTCAGTTTTTATCTCAGTTTGCAGTTAATTCAAATTAGGCAAGAAAAACCTGATTTATATAGATAAGTGGTAGTAAAAAACAGAAAATCATCAATGTCTTGATGAAAATCTGCAAATAATCCTGGCCAGTGATCTACAAGAATTTTCCAGTTTTGTTAAATGTCATATGCAATGCAGAATTCATGCATAACTCAATTAGTTGCTCTTAGACAGTGAAGTCCAGGATACTAATGGCACCTGTTACTGCAGATTGGACAAAAGGGATTTCTTACCCAGTCATACTGAACAATTTGAAAAGTTAAAGGCAAACATATGATGAATGTTCAAACAATCAAAGATGTTCTTCATTAAAACATGTCCAGCCCCATCAACAGCAGTTTGCTATTAGGAGAACATTTCTAACAATCCTTGAGTATTCTTTTCACGCCATAGTGATAACTTCATCTACAAGCCATGGAGATTGTCAGTAATGTACAGTACAGTTACATTTCTGCAATGCACCTTTGTGTTTAATTTATTGAAGTGTCTGAGAATGTCTGTCAGATATGCTGGTTTTGCCCAACAAATCTCATCGCCAAAACAATACAATTCAGACCAGTCATAAACAAGAAGAATCTTCACTTCTTCCCTGAGCTTGCATATGCCTCATGCCTCAACCAGTATATGTAGGGCCGCGATACTTAAGCTTATTTACATCATAGCACATTGGTTAGACAGTGATGGATGTTCCCTACCAAGATTTTTAATTTATGTGGCATCATGACACAATTTGCTTTGTGATTAATTTCCATGTCTTTACACAATATTTAAAACAATTGCGACTTTAGTCGGTAGGCTTTAGTGAAATTGACCATTTTATAGTTCTATTACGATGTATCAAGTACTGCTTTAAGTTCATGTGGTAAGCTTTCTACAACCAGCACTTAACAATGTGAAACATAGTGGTTTTCTTGCATATTGGGATTTTGCTGCTTAGCCTTGGCCAAAAATCCATTTCTTTCCCAGCATTAGAATCTGTACCAGCTGTGCAAATACTAACATTAACTTTCTTTTGCAACCCTTATTCCTCAAACAAGCTTGCAGTTACTTTAAAAAAATCTCTTCCATTATTATAGTGGCAGGAATTTCTTCTATTGTATACAGGCTGTTAATATATTTGATATAGAACAAAAGTTGTGTATTCCCTTTGATATCAATTGACTCATTTATTTGCATAGCAAAACATTTACATCCCATATTTTTCTTCTCAAGGTTTTGACCAAATGTCAAATAATATGCTAACAATGTGATGACTCATTGAACTATCAGACAGTTCAACTTCCCCCTCTTTAACGGTCCTGACTGCCTGGTATAAACAGACTTTCAGCTATAGTGTGTGAGTGTTTGGACACTGCAGAAGTTCCATAACTACATATTTGTGGCCCAGTGTCTTATAAAAATCTGTTATGGCATCCACCATAAATTGTGCTTGTTTTGCCTTTTGGTCATACAAATGTAAAAACAAATTGTTTATCTTTATTGAACAACAATCAATGTTATGTTAATTGTCAGTATTTTTTAATTTACTTGGCACCATCACCTTTTTTTGATAATGTTTCACCCACAAGTCACACTAGCAGTGGGATGTAAAATCTCCCAAACAGTAGAACCCAAACTGCATGTAATTATTGTAATACCGCCTAGTTACAGTTTTATCA
>NC_056734.1:49113362-49188362 GCF_019279795.1 Protopterus annectens
GGGTTGTCATATTAGTTTAGCTGCTGCTGGGGAGAATGTTTGATTATAAATAAGTTTGGATAGTTGGGTGTCTAGTAGTAAGTCAATTCTTTGTTTGACTGGGAGCCGTTTTGCTTTTTATAGGGTTTTGCAGTGGTGTTTATGTTTAGGGGGGAGAGAGTGATGAACCTGCATATGTTACTGCTGATGATTATATTTGTGTGACATTTGTCTTTGAAGCAGATGTCCCCAAATGGATGCTGCAGTCCAGCTGAGAAAGAAGGATGGCTTTATTGATGGCTGATGCTTTGGATAGAAATGGGGACATTGTTTTAGACCCAAATAACAGTGAATTAACCAATAAGAAAATCCACGGAGTCTGAAGCTCAACCACCACAGTACTTTATTGCACAAGCTTCACCAACTGGAAATACAAAAATGAGAAAACTGGTTCTCCACAACTGACCTAGGTTTCGTCAAATGACTTCTTCAGAGTGTGTTGAACCGGTATATAACCCCAATCAATAATGACTCACTAATTACAACAATTATCACTTCAAATAAATTGACAATTAATGTATTGTTAAAAATATCATAGTTAAAAAATACTTTGTTAAAAACACATAAGTATCACAAAAAACTACCCCACCTAAAATAGTAACTAACTTATGTTGTGTATAATCAAATAACTTATTATAATTAACTATGTATATACATAACTTATCAAATACATTAAATACATAAATAAAATATATTTGTTAAAATTAAAATGTATTTGTATTGTAGTTGTGGTACTGATAATGTACAAATGTTAAAAAGATATATTTAATTTAATAATATACCATATAGTATATTGATTGATTTTATTTGTATTCTCCTTATAGGTGTGTTTATCCCAAAATATGCCTTAATCTACTTACATCTATTCCCCATGATGTTGGTTTAACATGGTTGGGAGAACAATTGTATGCCACAGGGAAGTTTGATCAGGATGATATTAATACTTGGGTGATGTTAATGGAATTGGTCTTATATAATAACTTTTTGTTTTTTGAAGAACGTTATTTCAAACAAAATACAGGTGTTGCTATGGGGGCCGCTTGTGCCCCCACTTATGCCAATTACGTAATGGCCTTTTGGGAGAACAATTATGTTTTCAACAGTGAATATCGTCCATTTATTAAATTTTACACACGGTTTTTGGACGATATTTTTATAATTTGGCAAGGTGAAAGGTTAGCATTAGAGGCCTTTATGGATTATATTAATCAAACTGCTTGGTTTTTAAAATTTACTTATAATATACAAAAAGACAAAGTAACATATTTGGATGTGAGTTTAGCATTTGTTCAAGAAAAGGGATGCCTGGTTTCAAACATATATAGAAAATCCACATTTTCCAATTCATATCTTCATTATGATAGTTGGCACCATAAACACCAAAAAAGAGCTATTGTCAAGGGACAAATGGTGAGGGCGGCCCGCATGGTGAGCGAAATGTCTGATTTTGTAAATGAATTGGAATTTATAGCACAATTATTTTTTAATAGGGGTTACCCCAGAATTTTATGTGATGAAATCATGAATGAAATACTATTTAAAAGAGATAAGGGCATTATTCTACCTATTCTTAAAAATAATGTGGAACTTTTTAGTGGCACAATGGAACAAAACAGTGATGATTTTATATCAAAAGGGAATTTTTTGTTTGTTTTGACCTACAATGCAGACGCCGAATTTGTTAGCAGTATTATAGAAAAGAATTGGGAATCCTTTTGTAGGTTAAAGGATTTTCAGGAATTTGCTGCTCGTCAAATTAAATTCATTTTTCGTAGAGATATAACATTTAAAAAGATGTTTGAAACATGTACATTAAACAATGGTTCCAACAATAATAAGACTAAAGGAAATTTTAAATGTGGAAGATGCTTAACGTGTAGGCATATTATGATGACTGGCAAGGGATTGGTTATTAACAACATACCTATTAACATTATGGGACACTTTGATTGTTATTCTGTCAATGTGGTATATATTGCCGTATGTCAGTCATGCACTGCCTTTTATGTTGGAAAGACATGTAGGGCTTTTAGAGAAAGAATAAAGGAACACATATTGGATATCCAACATAAAAAACCTTCAAATGCCTTGGCAAGGCATATTATAACGCATAATAATCATCATTTTAAGTTTTGTATCATACAACAACTAGAAAAAGATCCACAAGGTAGAGTCACTGAATTTCATTTAGATGTTTGTGAAATTAAATGGCAATTTAAACTAAATGCACACTCACATCCAGGGTTCAACGAGTTTGTGTCAATCAAGCCATTCTTGAGATTAAGGCATATTTTGGGATAAACACACCTATAAGGAGAATACAAATAAAATCAATCAATATACTATATGGTATATTATTAAATTAAATATATCTTTTAACATTTGTACATTATCAGTACCACAACTACAATACAAATACATTTTAATTTTAACAAATATATTTTATTTATGTATTTAATGTATTTGATAAGTTATGTATATACATAGTTAATTATAATAAGTTATTTGATTATACACAACATAAGTTAGTTACTATTTTAGGTGGGGTAGTTTTTTTGTGATACTTATGTGTTTTTAACAAAGTATTTTTTAACTATGATATTTTTAACAATACATTAATTGCCAATTTATTTGAAGTGATAATTGTTGTAATTAGTGAGTCATTATTGATTGTGGTTATATACTGGTTCAACACACTCTGAAGAAGTCATTTGACGAAACCTAGGTCAGTTGTGGAGAACCAGTTTTCTCATTTTTGTATTTCCAGTTGGTGAAGCTTGTGCAATAAAGTACTGTGGTGGTTGAGCTTCAGACTCCGTGGATTTTCTTATTGGTCGTGTCGTGGTTTGGTTCCTGGTTCAACAGTGAATTAACCCTTTTCCTGTTTTTTTTTTTTTATAGAATTTGAAAGTTGCTGAGAGAGACTGGTCTAGCAATAGACACAGGTATTTGGAATTGCTTGTGTTTTATGAGGCAGTGTCATTATGATCAAGTACTTGTAAATGAGAATGAGTTTTGTGGATATATTGGTACCAAAAAGCATTTTCTTTGGAAATAAGCATTAGTTTTTTTTTTCATCTAATCCATACTATAAGGGAGAGAAAATCAACTTGAAGTTATTTTAGGAGTCCTGTGAGAGACTGATTTGACTGAAATTGAACTATATCATCTACATAAAGGAAGGTCAAGTAGAAGTTTATACAAAAAGATGAAAAATAAGAGAAAGGGCAAGGATAGACCCTTGTGGTCACCTTTTCTGAGATTAGCTGAAGGAGAGCGTGAGGACTGGACTTCGATGGGTCTATATCATGCCATCGAAAAGGATGTTAACCAAACAGCTTAAAAAAATCAAAAATGCCATTCACTGAAGTCACTCTTGTGGGGGGCTGCACCCCCCCCCACATAAATTATATATACCAACTCCAAGATTGCACTACTGTGAAGAAAGGGCAAATTTTCCAATCTTCACTGTACTGCGATTTCACAAAACATACCTCGATGAATGGTATTTTTGATTTGTAAGTTGTTCAGTTAATGTCCTTTTCAAAGCCGTGATATAGACCTGACTTTGACAGTAAAGTGTCGGTAAGAAACCTAGTTCTGGAACCACATAATGATAGCTAGGCTAACTCATATTTAAATTAGGTGGTTTAAGAGAATTTTGTTATCCACTAGATCAAATGTTTTGGAGAGGTCATTAAAGATGGTGATGGTCAGCTGGCCTTCATTCATGCCTAGAAAGATTTCACATATGTAACACTCCAAAGTGCTTCTATTGCATTGCATTGCATTGTGAAAAGCATGCCATGACGTTAATGTGAAAGAAAATTGTATTTGGTGATGCGTTCTGCTGGTTGATTGTAGATACATTTCTTTAGGATTTTTCCTTGGGAGGGCCGAATGGAAATTGGTTAGCAATGTGATCTGAGGTGATCATTTATTTTAGAAGTGGATTTACTATGACAATTTTCCAGAGTATGTGCACATGCATAGGTCTTATATATTTTTTAAGGATACACATATCAAAACTCAGCAGTAACAAATGAACCTGTGTGCTTTGGCAGTTAGTGGTGCCTTGATATTACTTTTGATGTATTTAAAGTAGAACAGTGGAATGCAGACAGGAGATTTGGGAAAATAGGATTGAGATATGATACTGTTAGATACCGATGGGAAATTGCTAAATTCTGTGAGGAACTCAGATGGTGTAAACTTAGGTGTGGTAATTTGATGGGCTGATAAGACTGCTTTACCTGTTAGTTGATTGAGTTCTTTCTAGAACTGATTAGAGAGTTTTATATTGATGTTATAAGCTGACATTTATGTTGTCTCAGGGCTTGTTTTGCAATGTTTCTGAATTGGTTAAACTTTAGTCTTCTGTATTGGGTGGTGCTGAATATTCCATGTGTGTCAAGCTTTGGTTCTCAGTTTTAAGAATGATTTTAGTTCTGTGGTATTTGTTGTACAACCTTGACGATGGCTTAGTTTTTCTTTGTGAGAAGCAGTATGCACTGCTTATTTTAGTTGTAAAATCTCCCACCACAAATTTGATATGCGCTGAAGGACTTCGCATGGGATACAGAGTCTACCACACAAGGGAATAACAGAAGAGAAATGGAGGGTGAATTGTGATGAAGGTGAGGCTTCAGAAGACAATGAGGGATGTCATCAGATTTAGTGGCAGAATCATGGTAATCAGACTCCAGTATAAGGAGAGGGCAGTATTCATAATCTCAGTTTATGCCTCATAGCAGGGTTGTGATAGTGAGGAAAATAGTGCATTCAGTCAGCAGTTACAGGGTCTAGTAGATAAAACAGGACAACATGAGCTTGGTGTTGATAATGGGGGACTTGAACATACATATCAGGACAAACTGAACTGCATATGAGGACTGTCTGGATCTACATGGGTGAAGCAGCAGGAATGATGGAGAGGTTATTCTAGACTTCTTTCTGGCAAATGGCTTGATGGTGGCCAACACATGGTTCAGCAAAAGACACTGTCACATGATCACACAGAAGAGTGTCCAGCATGCAACTCAGGCAGACTTCTCCCTAGTAAAAGGGCAGTGGGAGAGAATCAGCAATTACAAAGGCATACCCAGTGAAACAGTTAACCCACAGCATAAACCACTGGCTGCCACAATCAGCAGCAAGCAGTGGAAAGAGAAGGTGCCAAGGTCAACAGAGACTAGGTCAAAGACATGGAAGTTGACAAGAGATGGAGACAGCAAGAGAGAGAAAGCAAGAGTTCAAGGAATTACTCAGGGCTCTAGATCTTCAGGAAGGGACTTAGATAACACAAAGAAACTCTATCAGGTTACACGGCAAAGACAGAAAGATAAAGAAGATAGTCATCAGAAACACTTCCATAAGGGATACCAGCAACAATCTGCTCACCAGTCGAGAGGACATCAAAAGCAGATACAAGGAATACCTCTGGCAGCTGCTGAATGAAGAAAATTCCAAAGAAACTGTACTGCAACCAGACACTGCCTGCAATGAAAGAAGAAGAGGAGCCCACCCTAGAAGAGGTATGAACAGCAGTTAGGAAAATGAAGTCAGGGAAAGCAGCAGACTCAGATGAATTTACAGCAGATCTGATCAAGATATTGTGGGAGTTAGGGGAATAGTTCCAGAGGGTCCTCATAGCAGTATGTAGAAAAAGCCATATCCCAGATGAATGAAGAATAAGTATTCTAATATCAAAACAAAGGAGACATTCACAATTGTGGGGAAATATAAAGGTATCAAACTGCTGTCACAGAGCATGAAAGTTCTGGAGAGGGTGCTTGATAAAAAGTATATAGAATAGTAGAAAGTAAGATGGGAGATGAGCAGTTCAGATTCAGACCTAGATGCAGCACAAACCAGGCTCCCCTCCACCGATAACCTAACTCATCTCTTCCTTAAACTCACAGCAAAAAACTATTGCATATCCCATCTCCATGCGTATCAACAGATCAATCCAAGAACACACAGTCTCAAAGGCTCCATCCTTGGACCCTTTCTATTCAACATTTTCACTAACAACCTCTATCAAGCCTGTCCGCAGTCCTCTCTATTACAATATGCTGATGATTCTACTATAATTTCCACCTCTGACAATCTACCTCACCTCCTCACCATTTCCTAGGAATCTCTCCACTCTGTTGAAAAATGGCTAACATCCAACCCATTCCTTCTAAACCCTAATGAAACTAAACTCCTCCTCTTCCTCCCTAAATCCCTCCAACACCTCAAATCCACATTTACTGTCACCTCTTTAAATAACATTTCTATTAAGGTTGAACCCTACATTAAACTATTAGTGGTTATAATTAACAATCATCTTAAATTCAATCTTCATAGCCAAAACTGCATAAAAACACTCACCAAAAACTAGTCTACTCTATAAAAACAAAAAATTCCTGACAAATTAATTCAAACTATCTCTGGCATAAGCCTACCTACTACCCAGCCTACTATATGCTGCCCCAATCCTCACCAACTTTCAAACTAATCTTTATACTAAGTTGGAACTTAAATATAATAAAATACCTAGATTTGCCACCAATCTACAATATTGCCCATACCACTGCCTTTCTCTAAAAACTAAAGGGGCTTGAATTTCACCATCAACTCCTTCTGCCTCAACTTCACCTCACCTACTCCTTATTAAACCAACCCACTCCTACCCTGCTCTCTCTTCCCTCATCACTCCCTATCTACCCAACCATACACTTCAAAGCTCAGACAAACGCCTTCTTCAGATTTACAAACCCAACAAAACCATTGGCAAACTTCTGTACAACCACTCAGTCACAAATCCTTGGAATAAACTGCCCCAATGCATATGATCAATTTTGAATACAAACTGTTTTAAAAAAACATTAAAAGACTGTCTGCTAAACTCTTGGACTTGCTCTTACAGTGACCCAACTTAATCAACCTCTATTCCTCCCCCTTCCATTTATCTTCCTCACCTCTTAATCTCTCCCCTCTACTCTCTACCTACTCATCTTTTCTTATTCTCTGTTTATTCCACAGGATAGCCTATACAATAATCTTTTCACTTCTGATGTGTTTTACTAATTATTCCTGAACCATCTGCAAGAAACTGTTACTAGTGACTATGTATAGGATGAAACTTCCTGTGCCAGCTGCATATACTGTATTATATCACTGTGATGGGACTACAGTAGAGTCCCTCTTATCTGGCCTCTCTTTAACCAGTCTCCTCTTTAAAAATTTCTGCCATAGCCCTAACAAAAGACAGTAGAGAAGAACAGCACTTCTGCCTCCTCTAGGCTAAACAATGACAGACATTCGTGTTTTAGACTTCATATTCTTTAGAAAAATGCATATTAACACACATCCTGTTATTCTAGCTGATTAACCAGCCATGCGTTTATGCAGCCTAAGGTCTGGTCCCAGTGAGACCAGATAAGATAGAGTCTACTGTATGTAAAAAATTCTGCTTTGACTATGTTTGCTTACTGTTTTATAGTTTGGTATTATTTCTTAGTTTGCCTATGTACAATTTGTAACTGTATGTGACTACTGTTTTACTTTTATTATTAACTGTAGATTATGTATTATTTGGAGCTTTTCGCCTTGAGTCTCTACTGAAAAAGGGCATCTGCCCAGATAGACTAACCCTATTAACAAATGTCAAATAAATAAATAAATAGCACAGAGGTCTGGGCGTTGAAGACACAGTCATTGAGGAAGCTAGAGGCAATGGAGATAAAGTGACTGAGAGAGGTGGTAGCGTGCAGACTGTGAGACAGATGATTGAATGAAGACATCATAGCAGAAGGCAAGTAGCTCCAACTCCAGAGAAGGTCAAAAGAACAGATTACAGTGGTTCAGGCACATGTGCAGGAAATCAGAAGACAATCTGATGAAGAAGATTTGGGAGAGACAGGAAGAAGACAAGAGGAAACAAGATTATCTAAAAAAGAAATGGATATATTGTATGAGAGAAGGGCTTAGATAGTCAGGCATGACTGTCAACGAAGGTATGAAAGTAGCATTGAATCTAGAGAGATAGTGACAGTTGACAAGACATCCCAACCCCATGAAGAAAATGGGAAAAGGGATAATGATGATGATGATGATGATGATAATTTAGTTCATTGGTAGACCAATTTTTTATTGGCTAGTATAATCTAAAAATTAGGGGGGAAACATGTCTTGTAGTTTTTTTATGAGTACTGGTGAATGATTCTGCTGCTCGATGTTGATGTGATATGTTGAAATTTAAAATGAATTATACTAAATTATGCAAAGTAAGTTAAGCAAATTATGTACATTATATAGATATGTACATTAGGGTATATTTCTAAAAGATACCATTATATTGATATTCAAGGAAACCCTATAATCTTGATTTGGCAGTGGAAGTGCTTTTAATTATGTATGAAATGCAGAACAGTCCATTTTTCTGTTTTTTAGATTGTAATGAAGACCACCTGACAGAACGTGCTTTATAGTAAAACCAGAGGTTTAGACAACAATGTGGTTAGCTGCAGCTAGAGTTAGTGAACCTTTGTGTAATACACAGTCTTGAATACACTGTAGTTTGGTACAAGAAATCACTGACCAAATGTGTATATCACTGCACAAAGATGAATTCAAGTGAATTAACATCTAAAATAAGATGACCATTCAGATCATGCACTGAGGCCTAGTACTACAGATTGTTGGCCCTTGTTGTACTATACTCTATACTTCACATAGGCAGAACAATTCTGTATTTTGAGCTAACTATCTAACTCCAGACTTTAGCAAAGAAAAAAAGGTACTGTCTAGTACCAGAATGAAGAACCTCTGAGGTGTAAAGTGCAAAAAAGGCTTTATGTTACTGATGCAAATACAGCGTATCCAGCTTTGGCTTCTAGATTCTGCCTTTCACAGCAGTTTGTCCCCCCTCTACAAGTTTCACAGACACTTGAATGTAAATTCTTAGACTATACGGGTGCACAGTACAACTTATCATTTTAATAACTGCTGATGTTCCAGAAGAAATCTTCTAATTCTTTTCTCTTTTCTCTTTTATCTCTGGTAGATATGTATGTGCATTTAGTAACCACATTGCTGTACAACCTTGAAAATGGCTTAGTTTTACTTTGTGAAAAGCAGTATGCACTGCTTGTTTTAATTGTATAATCCCTCACAACACATTTGCTGTGCCATGAAGCACATTCTCTCTTGCAGAACTGAAAACTGAGGCCTGTAAGAAAGAGTCACCTCAGGACTGTATAGGATAAATGACACTCACAGAAGGTGGATTCAACGAACGTAAAAAATTCAAAATCTATTCACCAAAACTATCTACAGCAAACATAGGTTCATAGGTAAGTACTAGGCAAGTTTCCCTTGCAGACCATTTTAAGCCTAGCCAGTTTACTTTTTTGTGCTCAAAATAACCTATCCCATTTGGTTATAGATTGGCCTTACCCATCCCATGGTCATTAATGAGAATCACTGAGATCATCCAACATAATTGATAACATCCAAGGAAACCATTTGTATAAGGGAGCAAGCCCAGCTTTATGCCTCTTGTGACAACACACACACACACACACACACACACACACACACACACACACACACACACACACACACACACACACACACACACATCTCAAAATTATATATACTAACTCCAAAGTTGCACAACAGTGCCAAAAGAGGCAAACTTCACTGTCAGCTAAAGCAGTTTTGGTGAATCAGTCAAACTACATTCTGTGACCTGACATGTTCCCAACTATATAGAAGGCAAAGAGCCCAAAAATAATTCTGCTATGACACTTGCCTGGCTGGTTGCAGCTTATTCTGCAGGTCCTACTGTGTAATCATTTACAGATACACACATACACACACACACACACACACACACACACACACACACACACACACACACACACACACACACTCACACAGGAACAGACACATACAGAGTGGCACACACATATTCAACAAGCAGAAAAAGAGTCAAACAACCCAATGACTCCCAAGTCAATCCAATAAAAACTATTTTATTAGACAAACAGACGTAAGCGCTTTCACAGTTAATCTAACTGCTTCTTCAGACATTAAAAAGCATACAACAAGGATCCTTTTATATAGATAGCATTATATCACTTTCCTTAATTATCCCTTCCTATTTAATTGAATTTAACCAGATTTTAAAGCAACCTCATGCAAATCCATAGTATAACACCATGATAGCATGTAACACAAAGTAACAAACATATAGCAATATAAAAAACATGGAAAAAATATAAAAATGTGAAAAAAATATATTTGAGCACAAATGCAATTGTGTATATATATATAAAAAAATCACTTTTTCCTAAATAATGTACAGCTACATTAAAACTTCATAATAGTCCTGTAATAAACAAATACATATAAATACACATCAAAATGCACATAAAACTCATAAAAACCAATACAGATAAAACAACAACTAAAGACACATATGACTGAACCCCCTCTTACCTATGTAAGGGGCTAGCTTTCAATATAGGTTTAAAAGGGACCTTGTCATTTATACCTTTCCCATAATCTGCCATCATTCTTATACTTCACCTTTTCTCATTTGATTCTGTTCTATTCCTAATGTCACCCAACCTAGTCTTTTCTAAGACCAGAAACATAAACTGGTGTGTATTATCATTGTCAATGACATGCTTAGCTAAAGCACTGGTTACATTCCTATTGCTTATATTGTAGTAATGTTCCATGCCCTGTCCCTTAGGCGTCTATCCGTCTTACCTATATAAAATGATCCACAGGCCAAACAGTGTGCTAGATAGACCACATGCATCAAATCACAATTGACTTCCACTTCAGATATGTACTTCCTTCTAAAATCAGGATGGAAAAACTGTCCTGACGTATCAATATAACTACAAAAATTACAATTAGCACAAGGTATAGTAGTCTTAACCCCACAACTGGGTCTATTGACTCATGTATCCTTGGAGTGGCATAACAATCTTTTCAGGGACTTCATTTCCTATATAAAAATCTGGGTTCAGTCCCTATGACCTTTCTAATCTGATCATCGGCTACCAGTATTGGCCTAAATTTCTTATAAATATCTATGACCTGTCTCACATTGCTCAAATAGAACACAGGCATCCTCACAACATTGCCTACTGCGGCAGTCTTATTATTTCTGTATCAGTCTGTTCCCCCTCCCATCTGCTTCAGAAAAATATGATATAGCCTCTGTATTCCTCAACTATCCCACCTGTCTCAAAGTATTACAGACTCTTCTTTGATTGTAGCCTCTCTCTACAAATCTGCATTCAAGGTCCCTCATTTCTTGTTTAAAAACTTTTTCCTCTACACTTAACATTGACACTCTCATTCCTTGCCCTTTCACAATGTTGTCAAATATATGTGGGGGGTGCATGCTTTTCCTGTGTAAGAAACTATTTCTATAATATTCCTTCCTATGAACCTTCGTACATACACTTCCATCTGCACATTTCACTATCTTCACATCTAAAAAGTCTCATTACATGAAAAATTCATAGTGAATTTCAAAAAAGGGGTAGAGCTATTAATATACTCAAAGAAGGACCTCAGACCATCTATAGTACCCTTCCAAACCAAGAACGAATCATCCACAAACCATCGAAACAGCACTACATAATTGTTAAATGGTCCATTTAAAATCACATCTTCCTCCTGTGCAGCCATTACTATGTTGGCATAGCTACTGGCACATGATGTGCCCATAGCTATGCCATCTGTAGATATATCTCTTCCCTAAACATGAACACATTATGTTCTAATATGATTTCCATAAGGAAGCATAATAAGTCTATAAATCTGGGACTAAAATTACTATGTTCCAAATACACCACTTTCATTATGAATTCCTGTAAACAGGGACTGCACATCTAAGGTCACAAACAGTAAGCCTTCCATGCTGCCTACATCCTTATAAAATTTATATAAATATTCAACAAAATGCTTAGAGTCTTTCAATATTACTGAGTTGCTATTCAATAAGAGTCTAAGTTTCCTCTCAGTAAAAATGGATAACGGCTCTGTGCACCAATTGCGTCCTAAAACTATAGGTCTTAAGAGAGGGTTTTGAGGGTCTTTATATATCTTAAGTAGGCCCTGAATTTTAGGTAGGAGAGGTTTATCTACTCTTAAATACTCATACACACTATGCTCAATATCATGGGTTAATAAACATTCATATAACATTTCATGTACTTTCCTAATCATTCTTTGCAAGTCATTGTAACAAATTCTCACATAGACATCACTGTCACTTAACATCTGTTTCATATTGAACAAATAGTGCTCTAGATCCATAATCACTAAGGGACCCCCTTTATTAGTGGGGTGTATCACAATAGTATCATCATTCCTTAGGTGCATCAATGCTGCTTGTTAATGTTTATCTAAATTTTAAACTCCTTATAACAACTTTGCATAACATGTCCATGTCCAGGGAAACTCCTGTACAATTTATCTATGCATAGTTTCTCATATACCATTAATACAGGGTGGTTAACAGGGATATATGTGCTGGATTTCATGTCTAACATTCTGATTAATATTATCAACATTTCCAAAAATAAGCTTGAGCATAATAGGTCTCATAAAGCATTTCAAATGAAGTATAAAATCGATTACCTCTGCCATCTTCGAGGGAATAAATGAAAAGTCCTTTCTCCAGAACAGATGTTTCTGCCTCATTCAATATTCTCCCCGAGATGCTACATATCAAAAACTCTCTTTCCCTTGCCACATCTTCTTCAAGGTATATATTGTGATCGGTTCCATTTCCTGTTTGCATTTTATCCTTGTTCTCTTTCTGGATCTCACACGAGTCCCCTCTACCTCCTTGGAAATGGGTAAAGGGAATTGATGAAAACCCTGGTGTTGTCCTTCTGCATTAGTCTGGCTCCCTCTAGTGCTCAAACCCCAAGACAACACCTCCTTTACAGACAGAATATTGGTGCCATCAACTGCATCCTTCCGTGAGCTCACTTCTTCCAAGGACACACATTTTGTGGTTTTCCTTCTGGCTCCTAGTTGTTGGATAGGTTCTTCTCCTCCATTATCAATCTTGGCTGGTTTGTCAGTCCTGGGCCAGGTAAAGACATGGCCATTTACAAAATCATGCCTATCCCTCTCGATCTTCCTTGCTTTAATTAGTAACAGTTTCCTCTCGTATGCCATGATGGAATCAATCATGCCTCCAGTCCGTTACTGCTGGAAACAAATTATAAAGTTCATCTTGTAGAGAGATTGCTCTCTCTCTCACAAGTCTCTTTCCTCCAGTTTAAAGTAATCTATTAATAATCTCATATAATTCATGCTTAGTTCCAGAATCAACTTCTGCTACCTACTCAACAACTCTGGATATCTCTCTCTGTAGGTAGGCATTCTCAATACTCTCAGACCCCTTGGTACGATCTTAAGTTCCAAGTAAGCCTCTAAATGAAACCATTGGGTCTGCAATCTTTTCATTTTAAATAGCGCATCCTCTAATCATAGCAGCATGCTCCGTAATTCAGCAGCATCTATCACCCCAGCCACTCAGGAAAAATGCAAATCCAACAAGCAGCAAAACAGTCAAACAACTCGATGGCTCCAGAGTCAATCCAATAAAAACTATTTTATTAGACAGACAGACGTAAGTGCTTTCACAGTTAATCTAACTGCTTCTTCAGATGTTAAAAAGCATAAAACAAGGATCCTTTTATACAGAGAGCATTACATGACTTCCTTTAATTATCCCTTCCTATTTAACTGAATTTTAACCAGATTTTAAAGCACCTTCATGCAAATCCATAGTATAACACTGTGATAGCATATAAAACACCAAGTAACAAACATATAGCAATATAAAAAACATGGAAAAAAATATAAAAACATGAAAAAATATATTTGCTCACAAATGCATTTGTATATATATATATATATATATATATATATATATATATATATATATATATATATATATATATATATATATATATATATATATATATATATATATACATATATGTATATATATACACACACACACACACACACACATATAGGTTCATATGTGTGTACTAGGCTAATGGCCCTGGAGCCTTTACAAGCCTAGCTCATAGGATTACCCTGGCATTGTGCCACCCAACCTTAGTTCCCAGTGCCTCTGTCGAGTAAAGCCACTGGAGTGATCCCTGGGGTGAATTTGCTATTTCACATCCACTCATCAAGAATTCTCTTGAAGAGGGCCAGTGAGGTGCTCTGCTTGACATGTATGCGAAGTCTATTCCATAGCATGGGCAGTCTCTGAGTTATGACCCTGTCCCTCTAGCATGTTCTGCCAATTGTGGTAATGAGGTTGAGGTCTCTGAAGTGTGTGGTGTGGAGGGATTGGAATTTCTTTAGATGTAGCATTTCTAACAGAGCTGGGTCAGACATGGCTTTGTAAGTCAAGCAGAGATCACCTTTAAATAGGTGATATGAGACAGAGAATAGTTGAAGTTTTTTTAGTCTGTCCATATAGGACAAATGTTTAAGGCCTAGGATCCTCTTTGTAAGGTACTTTTGCAGCCTTTTCAGTTGTTGTAGGTGTCTAGTGAGGTACTTGCCAAATGGGGCATTGTACTTGATGATTGGCCTAATGAGGGAAGAGTAGAGAGAGACAATTACCTCTTTCTTCCTGGATGCAAAACCCTTAGTAATGAGATGTGCTACATAGAAGGACTTTCTTGACCACAGTGGCAATGTGGTGGTCAAAAGAGAGGTTGCTGTCAACCTGTGTTCCCAGATCTCTTATAATGCCTTCTGTGTTCAGTGGACTACCATCAATGTGGTAACTCATGGGAACCAGGTTTTTTCCAAACGGGATGATGACACATTTTTTGGCATTGAGCTTAAGGCCATGGTTCTGACACCAGTCGCTGGTCTCAGTGAGGCCTTTCTGTAGGATGTCAACATCACTTGGGGAGTTAATAATAGCTCCCAACTTGCAATTGTCTGGGAACTTTGTCAGCCAGAGTCCCTTTGTGTTGGCCTGGACTTCAGAGAAGTAGATACCAAACAGGAAAGGACCCAGGACTGAACCCTGAGGGACTCCACTCGTGACTGCTCGGCAGTCTGACTTGGAGTCAGCTACTTTCACACTGTGGGTTCTACCTGTGAGCCAGTTTGCAACACACCTAGTGATGTAGGGGTTGATGCCTGGTTTAGTGAGTTTTTATATGATTCCTGAGTGGAGAATGGTGTCAAAGGCCTTGGTCAGATCAAGGTAGGCTGTATGAACCACCTTGCCTTCATCCACAGCTCTGTTGACTGACTCAAAGAAGTTGACCAAGTTGAGCAGGCATGATCTACCCCTCACAAAACCAAACTGTGTGGGATCCAGAGTTTGGAAATTCCCTATATCCTTGTTTATTAGGTCCATGATGATGTGTTCCATAGCTTTGCTTATCAGACTCATCAGGCCAATGGGGAAATAGTTCCCAGGATCTGTAGTCACTCCTCCTTTGTGGAGAGGAATGACTGTAGCAGTGCACCATTCAGTAGGAACAAAGCCTGAGGTGAGGCTGTGATTGAACAGGGCACACAGGTGAGGTGCAAGTTCACTCTATAGTTCATGTAGAACACAGCCAGGGATATTGTCAGGTCCCAGAAGCTGTATTCTTGGCCTTGGACAGTGCTGTTTTAACCTGCACAGCAGTAATACTGGGTGCCTGGCAATCTACTGGTATTGTGACTGGTCCCTGGAGGGGGGGGAAGAAAGGGTTTAGTTGGCACTGAATCTGTCGGCCAGTATGTTGGCAATATCTGTTGCCTCGGTATAGGAGGTACCATTGTGCAGTAGCTCAGTGCAAATCTGGGTATTGCCGTGGAAATTCTTTACATAACTATAGAAGGCCTTGTTATTGTCTTTATTATCTGCTGCAATTCTGTTTTCATAGCTAGCTTTAGAGGATTTGATGAGGGATCTCAACTTTTTGTTGAGGCTGATAAGGGAGTTTTTCCAGTCTTGGGACTTCACCTTATTCCGCATCAGTTTCCTCCATCTGTTGTAGAGTTTCTTATAGCAGGGGACCACCAGATTGACTTCCTTTTTTAGGAGGAGAGCGCCTTGGTTCTATTGGGTATGGCGAGATCCATGCATTTGTGTACGTGTTTGTACAGTGCATTGGTGTATGATTCGGCAGTCATGCAACTCATCTCCATTTGCATGGGCGCCGTGAAGTTAGCCACTTCTGTTTTTAGGAGCCCAAAGTTAGCTTTGGAGAAGTTTTTCATGGGGGTTACCTTTGCAGGGATGGTGGGAGGGATGTGGATTTCCAAGGTGATTAGTTTGTGGTTGGTTGTAACCAGGGAGGAGTTGACTATTGGTGTAGAGCAATGGTTGTCCATGTTAGTAATGACCAAGTCAAGGATGTTGCTACCTCTAGTGGGGGTAAGAACAAGCTGGTCCAGGGCATTGGAATTAATGAATTCCAGGAAACGCTGGGCAAGTGTATTGGTACATGAGTAGTTTTCCCAGTTAATGGAGGGGTAGTTGAAGTTGCCCAGTATGAGAGTGTTAGGTTGGACCTTAATATTCTCCAGGGTGCTTAGGAACGTGGAGTGTGAGACTTGGGACATTGTTGGGGACCTATGGCAGGCTATGACCTGAATCACTGTCATACCCAATGTTAGCTTCTCCTGAAGTATCTCAGATTCTTTATGTTGGGCTACCAGTCTGGAGGTGTGCGCATCCTTTATGAATATGGAAACACCACCGCCTTTGGAGCTTTGGTCCAAGTTCTGAGGCCGAAAGGTGTGAAATGAGTTATAGCCTGGTAGTGCAGGTGTGCTTTCTTCTGCCTTGAACCAGGTCTCTGTTACAGCACAAATGTCGATGTTCTCCATTTTAAGGAGTGCTTCGGATGAGTGTATTTTGAGATTTAGACTCCTAGCGTTGAGCAGCATGACCCACAGATTGTATTTGTTTGTAGCTGTTATGGTGGTAATTTCGTCTTTGGAACACCGCCTAAAAAGGCACTATAGGGGTAGCAAGAGCCTTGGCCAGTATCCAAAAGCCCAGTGGTGACAAATGCAGGCCATCTCTGGCAAAGCATCAAGTCTATCAAGCCTGTCATCCCAGGCAGACAGATACTGGATTCCCTTAGAACAACACCAAAAACTTAGCCAATTGTTGAAATCAATCATTTTCTGCTTGTACTGTGATATTCTTGGTGATGTAGGATGCTGCTCAGGGCTAGGGTCACACCTGTCTGGGCTACATAATCCAAGAGCTTCTCCGTGTCTCTTTTCATGTAGTCCAGGGAGGTACATCTCAGGTCATTTACACCCACATGTACAATGACAGAGTCATATTTGTACCTGTTGTTGAGGGAACTGAGTGAATGCATTATGTGGTGGATCCTAGCGCCTGACAGGCAGCTGACTGTTACTTTCTCCTTATTCAGCCTAGTGAGTGGGACATCAGTGTGCCTCACTCGAGTCACCTATGACTAGTGTGTTGGGCATGCTGTTTTGCCTTAGGGGATTTGGTTGAGTGGCACACTATTTAGGAGAGTTATGTGTCTCGTGATTAGTGTTGTGTTGTGGTGGTCAAATGTGTTTCTGCCTTGGAAGTCTCTGCCGTTTGGGTAGATTTTTATTAAGACCCTCTGTGAAGGTGGTTGTGTGGTTCGTGTTTTTATGTGAAGGAAGTCCTGGCGTGTGTTCTGAAGGGCTATATGTTCCATGTGGTGTGGTGCAAGTGTTGACATTCTCCTCTTGGCCAGCTATTCCTGTCTTGGCTGGAGAGTGCGTGGCTTCCAATTTGGATATATAAATGCATCTCTCACAAGTCTGAGTGTTGAGAGGTAAAAGGAGAGGGTTGTCAGTGTACATGAGGCAGTTGCTATATTGCCTCAGGATGCCCAAGTTCACCCGGTTAATAGGAGAAAGCACAGGGAACTGACCTTTAGACATTCCTGGAGGGGTGGATATTAATAATAAGTACTGAATTTATTTCCTTGTAGAACGTTTAGTGCTGGTAGCACTTTTGTATGCTACAATAATTGCTACAAGAAGTCTGGTAAAGTGCTAGATTAATAAGCTAGTAAAAGTGCAGGAGAGGAGAGAACTAGTAGATCTAAGGGAAAAATTGAAAAGCAGACTTTGACACTGCTCAGAAGCTTACAAACAGTCCTGGATACAGCAAATCTGTATCTGGACTAGACTAGTTACAGGAAATGTGAGAAACAAGCACAAACATGGGCTTTTAAACCAGAAAGTTGAAAGAGATGGAAAAACTGCCCAAACCACCAATATACTACAATTTCTGGGCCAGAAACCACTCTTCCTGTGGTAGATAGGCTACCTAGTGCTTACCACTCCCACTGATAAGATAGAAGGCTTCCCTCCAGCACAGAAAGGCTTGGTGGGCTCAGAAGCTTACATAAAGGCCTGGATACAGCATATCTGTATCTGGACTAAACTAGTTACAGGAAAGGCAGGAAACAAGCTTAGAATTTAGAATTTTATATATAAACATAATTTCTTCCTTAATAATGTACAGCTACATTATAATAGTCCTGTAATAAACAACTACATATAAATACGCATCAAAATGCACAGAAAACTCACAACAAAAATCAATACATATAAAACTGCAACTGAAGACACATATGACTAAACCCCCTCCTACTTACGTAAGGGTCTAGCTTTCAATATAGGTTTAATAGGGACCTTGTCATTTAAACCTTTCCCGAATCCACCATAATTCTTATAATCCACCTTGTCTCATTTGATTCTGTTCTATTCCTAATGTCACCCATCCTTTCATCTAACCTAGTCTTTTCTATGACCAGAAACGTAAACTGGAATGTATTATCATTGTCAATGGCGTGCTTAGCTAAAGCACTGCTTACATCCCTATTGTTTATATTGTAGTAATGTTCTCTCACCCTGTCCCTGACTGAGGGTATACTGTCTACTATACTTCTGTAAGTATAATTCTGCTATCTGGACTTAGAAGGCCCTCACACTTAAATAAGACACACACACAAATTAATGTATATATAATGCCCTTGTCAGGTCACACACATACTTGGTTAACACCTCAGTCTGTCATTTGTATTTATAAATAATTCATGACTATAGATGAGAAGAACTACTTCTGTGACAAAAATGGAATATCACTGCTGTGGAAAAAAATGTTTTGTCCCTTATGCATAGGTTTGAATCCCACACTGTAAAATTTTATTTTAGCAGTGTATAAAGCCAAACAAACATGTGTCAGATCATGAAATGTATGCCCCCAGTGCCTGTCAGCAAGGTTAAATCACCTAACACTAACAGCAGCAGACACCCCTCAAACTAATGTCAAGTGTCATATTAACCTTTCAATTCCAAAAATTGCTTTCCTCTCTATATGGCACTGTTGCTATTCACTTAACATCAAGCAAATTCAGTTGGCATCATTTCTCAGGTTTGTGCACTACCAGTAAATGCGATAACAGGAATTGGCAGGAAATCATTATTTGCTATTGCACTGCTTTGGGATTAGACATGTCTGGTGTTAGAGGGGAAGGTGCCCAATTTAGGGCGCAAAGGTGGGGTGTTCAGGAGTCTAAAATATTTACTGGACTCCTGGTAAAGTACTACAAAGACTTCTGCAGGGGGAATATTGTGGCTCCCAGTACAAGTCTGAGGCTTAAAATAATCTGGCCAAGGCTGTATCCAGTGTGACTGGCATCCCACACACAAGAGAACAGTATAGGCACCACTTCAATGGCCTAAGAAAGTGCAAGAGGGATACACTCAACCAGTGGTTGGTTAAGTTTCTAATTAGTGACATCCCACAGTTGTTTAAGTATGGTAATACAGAAACCTTATAATACATAGCAAAGTGAATATAAGTAAGACTGGTATGCATACTGCTGTTCTTTTCTTTTCACAGCTAATCCTGAAATAGCTGTGAATAGGCATGCCCATGGTGATTGTCTGGAGAGACTGAGGAAAGCAAGTGGTATTTATGGAGCACAAGAGAAGTATTGTAGTTTTAAAAGTTAAAGATTGATTTTTCTTTTCTATACAGTAGTAGCAAAATAAGCATGCATATCTTAACTGTAATAGCAAGTATGCATGCATAAGTCTGTAGCACAAACCACCTTTAGGAGTCAAGTGTAAGATTATAGTCAAGAGGTTGTAGGTCCATATACCATGAGTAACAACTATACAATACTGTAATTCTTTAATAATATTACATAAATTAAATTCTACACAAGTGGCATAAATGCCATACTGTTATCTGCAATCTGTATAATTAGACTAAGCATATGTGCAATATCTGCACATTGAAAGGATTTCTTTGAGCAATCCATAATTGTAGTTTTTAGTTGTTAGAAAGTATATGTAAATGTAAACTTCTAGATAAAATAGTTGTATTGTGATAATACATTGTATGTCACATATGATGGTACTAATTGTATCTCTTTTTTCTCTCATCCAACCCTTATCTCTTTTTTTTCCTATTATGTGTCATCAAAATGTCTCCATGTCCTTCATCTGTAACAGATCATTAAATGCTCCATCCTCAGTGGCTCAGCCTGCCCCAGCTCTACCGGTTCTGGTACTGAAGACCATCACATTTGGGACCCAACCTGGCAGTAGTGCCTCTGTTGTCCCTGCACTACCTGTGCCCTTAGGTAGCACTATTCCAGCAGCTGGTACTGTGGTACCCTCAATGAGTACTGGCAGAGGTGGGGATTTCATGTTCCAGGAGATGCCAAGATTGCCACATAGGATTGTGCACAGCACCATTGGTGTACACCTACACAGGATGGAGAGGCTCCTCTTCCTCATGGTCCATAGGAGAAGAAGATGTCAAGCACTCCAGCAGCAAGCAGAGTAAGAGGACTGTGATGACAGTCCTGCAGGAGAGGACTAGATTCTTACTGCTCCCATGTTTGATAGGCATGGGCTTGCATTGTACCCTCCCTCACCCCAGTCATGGTGTCCCTGACCTTTTGTGTCCATCACTGTCCCTGTGTCTTGCCTTGTTTGTCCTGTATACATAGCCCTCCATTTGGCATATGTCTTCTTGACACACTTGATTTGGTTCAGTTGACTATACAACATGATTGCATTGTTGTTACCCCTCTTTGTGGAGGTGACAGTCCAAATTCAGCTAATATTCTGTACCTATTTTCATTTTATACTGCTGACGAAATGAATAGTTATGGTTCTTTCCTACATCCCTCCTGCACATTCCTATACTATTTTCCCTTTGTTCTTCCCCCTGCTTGCCCCTATTTTACCACTTTCCTATCTAACCCATTTTAACATCTATGATCTGGTCAAAAAACAGAATCACACACAACACACATAAGTATCAGAAACAATGGAGGCCTTCACATTTTGGCATCTATGTTTGCACAGAGTTTCTGTGGTGCATTTACCTCTGTGCAATGCTGCTTAAACACAGTGAGTTACGTCAACGCACAGTAACACACTGTGAATGTGGTGTAAAGTATAATTTCATTTCATTTCATTATCACTACTTATGTAAAAGTAGTAGATACACCTGGATTCAAACCCTATATCATCGGGGCTCAAACACGTATGTTTCAATGCAATTACAACTGCTGCCACACAGTCAGCTAAGCAGCAGTTGTGTTTCATACCCTCAATACTGAGAACTCCCAAAATTTTAGTAATGAGGCTCATGTCTGCGCACTGCTTAACTACATGCAAACAGGGAAAGTGGTAGAAATCTGTACCTTGTATGCGCAAACACTTTGCCAACCATCACACAAACCCGCCGTTTGGTGGTGCATCATTTAAAGTGGACATTAGCATGTATTACTTCTGTTTACTGCCATGAAAATACATGTGGAAACACAAATAAAATGAAATCAGTATGTAAGAAATTGACCCAGATTTACAATGCAGCCATCCGTTACCTCCCCCCATGTACTGCAACCTTGGTCTCTCAGTACTTGTCCACAAATATATCAATTACTCTACATAGGTAAACAACAAATGTTGTCTCATATGCGATGCAAATCTTTGGAATGACAATACACATGCAGATTTTCCAGTACTTGTAGTAATGTGGATACCTGTTTGCATATAATTTGTTAAGCTGCCTCTTAAAGTATACCTGCATATTAGAAATGCAGCCACCAAATACTACATATTGCGCACTCATCAGTCTGGTAAAATGCAGAACTTTAATATCTTGACAGTTGTACATGGCTTACAATCCATTTCATGCAGGCCTCCCAATATCTTTTCTCCAACATCCACTGCTGGTGTCATCCACTATAAGTTGCCCTGCAGCCTTAAAAAGGCAGACTTGTGCTGTGGCATTTGTGTAAAGTATTGAGTTCTCTAGTATGTATACTTTGATAGGTAGGGGGTTCTGTTCTCACTATAATCAACTGGGAGGTATATGTGTCTATGTAGTCAGAGGAATGTAAATGTGTATGCTACAGTTACCACTCCAATTCCATGATTTGCCAGTATTTTGACACTTGCCCATGCCAATACATCCATTTCACACAGGCCTCCCAACATTTTCTCTCCAACATCCCCTGCTGATGTCATCCAATATAAGTTATCCTGCAGCCTTACAAAAATCAAACTTATGCCATGGTCCATACATAAAATCCAGAGTTCTGTAGTCTGTGTACTGAGATAGGTAGGGGTTCTAAACTCACTGTAGTCAACTGGGGTGTGTTTGTGCACTTGCTTGACATTAGAGGGAGCATTTTACACCACCATGTGGGACACTGCTATTACCATTTTCTCTTCACCAGACACTGCTGATGTCAACACCTATAACCTGTTGTCTGACACACTCTAAGACAGACTTCAGCTGTGATGCTTGCTTTATATACAGAAATCTGTAGCCTGTGTACTTGGATAGGTAAGGGTTCTGTTCTCACTACAGTCAACTGGAGTGTGTATGTTTATCTGTGCTCTTGCCTAACATTAGAGACAGCATTTTACACTAGCATGTGGGACACTGCTATAACCATCTTCCTCTCTCTCTGGACTCTGCTAATGTCATCAGTTATAGCTGATTTGTGGATGTCCAGTATTCCCATCAGGGCAAGGTCAGAGTCTGGCCTACAAATCATTTCATCCTATACAATACAGATTACAGTGATGAGGCTTTCAGTCTATCTACATACGTCATGGCATGTTTGCAGGCCCTGTATTTTCTTGGTGAGAAACCCCTGTCGATTCTCCAGCTGCTGCAACTGTCTGGTGAGGTACATGCAAAAGAGAACATTATACTATATTACTGTCCTGAAGAGGTTTGAGTACAGTGCTGTTATATCATCCTCAGATCTGGATATGATGATCTGACTTATGAGCTGCACGATGTAGCCTTTCCATACCACTGTGGACACTTGGTGGTTGAAGTTCAGATTACTATCTACATGTGTTTCCAGGTCTTGCACTACTGGGTTTCAGCACCGGGCAGTGTTAGCAATGCTGTAACTAGTGGAGAATTCACTTTACAGTAGGCCAAAATAATGATACATTTGCATTTATTTGTACACCATGTGGCTTTGTCACCAATCATTTTCTGTGTTAACCCCTCCTGTAGTATGTTATATATCATTAGTGGACTCAATGATTGCACCTAATATGCAAGAATCAGCAAATGTGGTAAGCCAAAGGCTGTATATTTTAGCCTGGACTGTTGAGAAATAGATTCTAAACAGTAAATGGCCCAACACAGATCCTTGGGTATGCCAGTGGTGACAGCTCCACTGGTAGAGGCTGGTTCACCAACTTTCACAGTATGTACTCTGTTGGTAAGTCAATTGGTTAACCATCTAGTAACGTAAGGTTTAATCCCCAGCTGGGAGAGTTTCTCAATGATGCCTGAGTGGGAAGATTGTGAACAACCCTAGGCCAGATCAAGATAGGCAGTATGCACTGTTTTACCTTCATCCAGGCCTATCACACAGAATCAATGGGCTGTGACAACATCACAGATCACCTATATCATGACTCAGAACATACACCTACCTGACATAGTGGGATACACACTTCAACATACCCTCCAGATGGACTATGTTCCAGTAGAAGGGTATACATCAAAATGCATCCATTCTGAGTTGGGATGGAACAGCACCTGATGCATTCATATATAAACACATGCTGACTCTCCTCATCTGTGAGGTAAACCAACATGTCATCATGGACCTTTTCTAAATGGACACTTCTAATATCCCGGCTTTATGCAACAGACATGTGTGAGTTGTTAATGTTACATTCATATCTGTTAAATCTGTTAGAGCACTCAAAGAGGTAATCAAGGGCATGCATGATGACAACACTATCATCCTGTGGAACTTGACCAGGCCAAGGCATTTGACACAAAGCCACACTCAGGTATTCCCTCAACACTGTCAGATGTGGCCACAAACACCTGTACCACCAAGTGGGTAGACCACTGGATCATGTGAATGGCATCTAAATATGGTGAAATGTGTGAAGTGACCTATATCTCAGGTCCAGTGATCAGGTCCATACATCATGGCTGTCTGCTAGGCCCTTCCCTGTCCATTATTTTAAGTCACAGACATCAAGAATGACATACACATCCTATGTCCAAACAACTGTCTGGAGGACTACAGATTGTGGGCAGTCATTTACTCCAACTGCGATATTATTATAATATAGACAGTATCAACATGCACCAAGGATTGCTGCTACAGCCATGACAACATATTTGATGAGAGGAAACAAAAACATGGGGGGATTTGCTACATTATGAAAACAAATGCAGAACCCAAGGATAATGTAGAAATCACACCCTATAAGCATACCAATTGGTATGTGACCTGTGAATTGAGGTAGACTGTTTGTGGAACATCCACCAGCATGTGGCCACAGTGGTGACTATTCCCTTGTATTGTAACACAACCAGTGAGTATGTGCAGGACATCCACATCAAAGGCCATGATACCTCAATAGATCTCAGCCTTCATCACAACAGTAACTGCAATAACTGAGTACAATGCACCCTTCTTTATGTACCTCCCTCCACATCCTCCAGTGATTTGTAAGTGAAGTGTAACACCACCTTTGCCACAGTGAGCTATCACCCATCTTATTGGCCATAACCTAGGTATTGTTTTTGTTGCATAAACATTACTGCCTGATAGTGTGGTACCCCAAGTAAGGTGTTATACCAGATGCATGTGTGATGTCTGTTCAGGTGATGCACATAGTACATACATAGCTGTTTGACAACATTAATAGCATGGGTTACATTCATGGCAGTGTGGATTGTGCCGTATATATATTTGCCATGCACACCAGTCAACTGGCCTGTATTGATCATAATGTCACATGCAGGTATAGACGTGACCCCTAACACCTCCAGCAGATGTTACAGTGTCAGGATGGTGTGCTTGATTACCCTCATAGATTGCTGACATGTCATAATAGTTGTACAAATTTGTTTGTGTAGAATTATCTATGATCACTCAGAATCACATATGTTTTGTGACAGACATGGGATTACTGGTGGTATTATTCTGAAATTGTCCATGATTGTGCGTGCTTCTTTTACTGTTGTACATGAGCCTGTGACTGTGACCCACTGGTTAGAGACCTCTGCTGATATTACAGTCATATCCGGGCAAATTAGTTTTCACAGTTTTACAATATGCACCCAACCCCAAGTGCATATAACATCCCTGATAGATGTCCTCTCCATTGTTCATGTCAGGATGCTTATATCACAAAGACCTCTTCTCCATTGTTATGTTACCTTGCCAGACAGTCATATAATATACATTTTCACTCTGCAGTCCGTACCCTACCATGTCGATATGCGATTAGTGTTCCTGCTACAACTGCATTCCATTTACATGCCCTCATCTGCTGTACACTGCAATCTTTCACCCATCCTCTTTCCCTGTGGTCATTCTTACAGTTCATCTGTGTCTCTGTTCAATATACACACATTTCCCCTGACTGTTTATTTTAAATGGCAGTCCATGTACCCTTACAGATCATTTACACAACTTTTGCACAGAATGCCTGGAATGGGATTCCACAATACTCTGCACTGTATACATTGTCTTGTACTGTGTTTGGATCGTATACATTGCTAAATGATAAACCATGGTAATCAGTGTGGCATTGCATGCAATCCCACTAACCTAGTTTGCTCTAAGGTAAACAAGTTAGCTACCCATGTTGCTTTACACAATTTCCTGGCCAGAAACACTGTTGTCAGCCATGAAACCGTGCTTGTTTAGGTTTAAATGCGGTGCATGGTATGAATATGTAATTACCGCCACTGCTCATTGCACAAACATGTAAACTCCATGTAGGCTTCATGCAAAGCCTACATGGAGCTTATTGAATCCTACTGAAAGATAAGGTTTTGAAGGCATGATAGGAGGTATCCAATTTAATATCACAAATATAAAAGTATTCGGAATAAGTTTTCAGAAAGAAGAAATTACAGAGATGATTTGAAAAGAAAAATTAGAAGAAATAAAAAAAACACTTGTTTGAAATTTTTTGGACTTTTGTTTTAGAAAAAAGTATATTTAATTAATTTAGTTCTAATTCCTAGAATTGCTTATTTAGCAGGGTTTTTCAGTATTCTTTTCACATATGAGAAAGAAATATACAATATATTTTTTCTTTTATTTGTGGTTCTAGATTGAATCCAGTTAAAAGTGGCAACTTATATGTTAACAAGGAAGAAGGAGGCCTAAGTCTGATAAACCCTATATAGCATTGGTACATTTATATAGAGTAATGAAATGTGTAACTTTTAACATAGATATTAAGTTTGGAATATAAAATTGAATGGTTATTTTTTTTTATTTTAAAAGCGAGTATGCTGTAATAATGAAATAAAAAATTACCAAGGTAAAATTATGCTTTGGAAGATAAATGTTAACAAGATTGAAAATGAAAATCAGTTATGGTATAATAATATTATGGAAAAGTATTTATATATATATATATATATATATATATATATATATATATATATATATATATAAATATATATATCTCCATGGAAAGAGTTACATAAAGAAAAAAGCGTGCAATAAATCAAGAATAAGAAGACATAAAATCATGTTGGAGTGTTAAGATTTCTTATGGAGGCTGACAATACAAAATTACTAGTGAAGGTGAATACGCCTTACAAATGTAAAAACAATAAAATCTGCTTTTATTGTAATGAATTTGAAAATAGTGAAAATGTTTTTTAGGGATTAGAAGGGTTAAAACTTTATGGAAGAAGATTTTGAATTTAATTATTTTGAGGGTGTCACAGCAGTAAGTAAAGTACTGATATGATTGAATTTAGATATAAAAAACAGAGAAACTAGTGGTCTTAAAACTTTGTTGATGAGCTCAGTCACAATAATTTCCAAAAATCATGAAACCCAGGTAGTGTTCCAAAGCAGCAAGCCTTTATTTGTCATAGACTATTTTTAGCACATAAAAGTTTTCCTCAAAAAAATTCCATAAAAAAACTTTACAGATTGTGTGGCAGCTTACATAAATTCAACAGACTCTTAATACAATGATAGTAGTTAAGTCCTGGTTTTCAGAACGCATGTCATTTCAGTTGCCAGCATAATTATTTTTTTCCAACACACCATTGATGTCCCCTTCAAGTTCATCCATCTGCACACAATCCAGAAAGATAAATTTAAAACTAGAATGTCTAGGGTGTTCTAATAAGTGTTTGGATAAGGTGTTCCTCTGGCACTCATGTCTGATGTCAGAAAATTACCTGAAATCCTCCTTTTTAGTTTATACATAGTCTTACCCACACAAAATGCAGGGCAGTCATTACACATGGCCCTTCATACAACTTTTTCAGCATTACAGTTACCTCCTGCTGAAGATTCCACCATCTTTTTAAGATAGGCACACTGAAATGAGTTGCACTCCAAGTACTCCCAGAAAGTGCAGTTAGGTGGTCCACAGATGTTATCCTGATGTTCCTTATTTTCTTTTCCATATAACTATGTGTGCTTCTGCTCTTTTTATGGGTGATCTCCTAAAACCCCTACAAGCTGCTGATTGTCAGTGAGGGTGGCCCAGCTCTCCTTAAAATGGCTTTAATTGTATTGAAATCAAAGGTGTAAGAATGCAACTGTCCTTACTTTTTTCTTCTTTTGGGTTAGGGAGTCCTCGTTGTATAACTCTACCAAAAGGCTTATTCCACAGAGTCATTGTTAATTTTAGAATCTCTAATGAGAATGTAATACTGAAAAAGTTGTATACAGGGCCATGTGTAATGACTGTCCTGCATTTTATGTGAGTAAGACTATGAATAAACTGAAAAGGAGGATTTCAGGTTGTCTCTCTGATATCAGACGTAAATGCCAGAGGAACACCTTATCCAAACACTTATTAGAACACCCCAGACATTCTGGTTTTAAATTTATCGTTCTAGACTGTGTGGAAATTGATGAACTTGAAGAGGGCACCAGTGGTGTGTTGGAGGAAAAAAAGAATTATGCTGTCAGTTGAAATAAAATGCAGTCAGAAAACAGGACTTAACTACTATTGCTGTATTAAGTGTGTCAAATTTACATAAGCTGCCACACAATCTGTAAAGGTTTTTTTTAGGGAACTTTTTGAGGAATATTTTTATGTACTGAAAGCAGTCTTTGATGA
This sequence comes from Protopterus annectens, assembly GCF_019279795.1. Lineage (NCBI taxonomy): Eukaryota > Metazoa > Chordata > Ceratodontiformes > Protopteridae > Protopterus > Protopterus annectens. The sequence goes on from NC_056734.1 coordinate 49,142,079, forward strand.
ATAATGGCTTGTTGCTTTAGAACACTACCTGAGTTTTAAGATTTTTGGAAATTATTGTGACTGAGCTCATCAAAGAAGTTTCAAAATTACTAGTTTCTCTGTTTTTTTATTTTTTCCTCAACACTCGTTTTAGTGAGGTTGGAACTAGACAATTCCTGTACTTGTTTATTTTTATTTTAAATTTGGATATTATAAGAACAAAAGTAGAAATTGTGAAAAAATAATTAATAAAAATGTTTTGTATTATATGGCTGGTTTGGAATCATAGGGTGAAGGAAATTATGTTTAATAAAACTGGGATTTAGCTATGATTTAAAAAAAATAAGGTTTTTGGTTATGGAAGCTGGAGTGGAGGTCAGAAAGTAAGAAATGATTACTGTTTTTTTATTCTGTTGTTAAGGATGTAAGAGGAAGTTATGTTGTTTTATGTGTGTGTCTATAAGTATGGTTATTTTAGAATAAAGGACCCCTACTCCTTGGGGCAGATTGATGGTACCAGAAGGCTACTGCAGCAGCAAAGGAAGAGGCTTAAGTGAAGCAGTAGCATGGAGGAGGAGAGAAACATTATAGAGAGTCTAGAGTTGGAAACTGAGAATTTGACAAAAAAAATGTTCGGTATGAAGTATTAGAATGCAGACAAATATTCCTGTGTGATGGATGATACAAATGAACAGCATTTATCTGTCACAATGGAGAATGAAATAAGTGAATCTGTTGGAGTGGTGCAGAAAACAGAACTTGTGTCAGTAGGGTTGCCAACCATCCAGACTTCTTCTGTACTGTCCAGATTTAAGGGACACTGTCCGAAAACCGGACCAGACAGCATATCGCCTGGAAAAAGTACCAGGAGATTCATTTTCTTTTAATTAAAAAAAGAATTACATATTTTTTTAAGGGTGCTCTTCTTTAAGACCACCCTTTGCGTCCGATCCCACAGACACAGAAGACGAAAACAGTCTTCTGCATCTGTGTGAACAGTTGTTTACATCTTTGTCTTCCACATGTGCGAAACTTGAATTCTTGAAGACATCTGAACTGTGCAATGGACCACAAATGGACAGACATGTTTCAAACTGGTTCAGGTACTTAAGGAAATGCTGCAGTTTAACTTACTCATTCCATAGTCCGCGCATTAGGAGCCTTCAAGTATTGTTGAAATACTTATAGCAAGCCAGTTCCTACATTCAGCTATCACAAAATTGGGAGTCTGTAACTGAGGAAAATGCAGTAAGAAATAACGAAGGTGGCAGGTCAGAGCAGCAGATCAGTTCTTCTAACAAGTCAGAGATAGCTGCATCATGTTGGAACAGCAAGTCCACAGTATGCTAAAGCCTATGATGATGGGTAGTGGAGGAAATTACCTGACAAACTAAGCCTGGTTTGTGCAAAATCAGGGATCAATTGAGGATGTTGACTAGAGACAGGAATGTCAGGTTCAATTAAAAGAAAATGCAATATTGAAGCATATGTTTTATTAAAATAAATATATACAAACAGGAGTTGTTTTGTGAGGTATGCTGGTCAGACAAAAGTTTGTTTATCTGGTGGAAGAGGGCATTTTAAAGCAAAGAATGATAGAGACTGTTGTACAGATTATGGCATGGTGGATGAAGGAAGAAGGAGTATTAAATTTAGGGATAGCTTAAGATGCACCCATCCTTAGGAAGAAAATGATATATTGTGGGATACATCGAGACATTATTTGTTTTTCTTAGGGGAAGTTGTTTGAGGCAGACTTCCTCAGTGATTTATGCAGCTTTGAACATCATAGTGTGTCAGGACCTGATAGCACTAGGTGTGAGCATAAGAAAAGAATGAATGGCAGATGTTTTAAGTAATAAATGCCTTGTTCATATTCTCTGTTTGCATATATAGAGGAAGCACTAATGCAGCAGTTAGTGTAGGGTCAGCTGTGCTGTTTCTTTCTAAGGTAAGCTGGGGTTGCTTGGAAGAAGAATTTCTATTATTTATGCACATACCTGTCAACTTATTAGTGAAAGAAATATGGACAAAGACTTAATTAATTGGGGAACAATGGCCCACAAATAAGGACAGATTTTAAATATTGCTCTTTTAAACTTAGAAAGTTGCTAGAATAACAAGGTTTGCATTAGCATGCATTTTCTGAAGGATATTAAAGATCAAACTCAAATGTATTTAGTGGCTTAAATCCCCAATGATATGCCAGAAAACTACAAATTTTGTGAGGAACAGACTAAAAATAAGAGGCAAAAATCTGAACATTTGAGAGGTTTGTTCATGGGCATAGCATGAGGGTAGAGCAAGGCAGGAGCTAAGTTTTTGTGATATCAGTTATGTGTCTGAAGGCTTCATGCCTATGATCCTATAACAGAGTACCTTGCTGACCCTCTTTGAGCACAACCTTGATGAGTGGATGGGAAACCACAAATTTGTCCCAGGGGTTCCACCTTTGTCCCTCATTGACAGGGGTGACAGGTGTTGACTGAGGTGTCATTTTTTTGGAATAAACTCTTGGCTAGGCTTGTAAGGGTCCCAGGGCCATTAGCCTAGTAACCTCATATTACCCTATGTTCCTATGTTAGTGTGCTTCACTAATTTATGACCTTGTAATATATTAGAATTATAATACTTACTCTTATTTTTAAATAATAGTATTAAATTCAGGCTCACCATTATGTTGTTTATGGTTTTATTCTGTTATTAGAGTTTGCTTAGAGCTTATGTATGTTTTTTCTCTTGTTAAAGTTTGTTTAGAACTTATTTGACTCAAACACCTTTTACTCTTTCTGTTCTTATATTAATCAGATGTAAAGACTGCTACCAAACATTTCTGAAATTAATTGTTAAGATTAGCTAGTAATTTTAAGAATTATTTAACCTATATTTATAAGCATGTTGCTTTTTTAAAACTTGTTTCCATTAATGTGACTTTTCTGAAAGTAAGGCATTCTCACAGATTTCAGTGCACTATGCCTTCCAGACTTATTCATCCCATAATATCAAAGTATTGGGTCAGGAAATGTAGTAACAGATATTTTAACAGAATGGATATAATAATGAAGTAAGAAAGAACAGTAATGTACTTCAGAAATTCCATGTATTCCAATGTTTTAAAAGTAAAACGAGTGAGAAGGTCACTGAAAAACCAGTCAGTAAAAACAAAATGAAAACTCCAGCAAAGCTAGAACTTCCACTGAGTGGCCTCCCAAACCTCCTGTTTCAGAGGCACATGGGATAAATGCAAATGATCCCTATGAACATCAGGTGTTTCAGCTAACTGGCAATTTTGAAAGCTTTGCTGGAGTTTTGCTTAGTCAAACACTCTGCTTGTGCTGTGCTGATGAGGTCATAACAAGGTTGAAATATGCTAGTGGGGGTTGGCTTTATTGGCCTGAAATTGCCCATTAAAATGATGAAACAAGTCATGGGTATTCAGAATTGCCAATTAGCTGAAACACATGCTGTTCATTGGGATCATTTGCATATATCCCATGTGTCTCTGATACAGGAGGTTTGGGAGGTCACTCAGTGGAAGTACTAGCTTTGCTGGAGTTTTCATTTTGTTTTTACTGAATGTTTTAAAAGTACAAAAGTGTGATCTGTAAAGTGTAGTCTGTTTCTTGGATCTACTAATACATGATTTGTAAAGTTATTTAATGGGAAGGAACATTGCAGAGTGGAACTTTGTGATGGAAAGACAAAAGTGATAAAGATCTCTAGAATACAGTGTCAGGCAATGGATTATTCTGGAGATAGATAACTTAGTTGCCACTGATGATAGAAATGTATAGACTCTTACAATAAAAGAGAATTTTGGTCAGTCTATGGTGAAGATTACAGCTGGAATGGAAGAAAAAAAAATCAGATTGTTCTATTTCGGACATGATGCAGGTTATAGATTTTAGGCAGTGATTTAAGCAAGGTCATCCTGGGCCAACAGCATGTTAGTATAATACATAATATATTGACAATGGAGCAGTAAAGTCTAAATAGGCTGTTCAGCATACCTGTATTTTTCTGACTGTGTGACATAGGCCGTACCAAACTGTAGAGAATTTAGTTAAACAGACTCTAGGTTTGTGAACATTTTTGCAACTTTGAGGTGCATAGGCAACTGAAAATGCAGTAAACCAGTTATATGCAGTTTTGGATATTGTATGTTTTGGACTGGCTTGAACTCTTATAGGGAAGTAGTATTACACAGCATATGGATGGATTGCTGATACTGGTATGTGTTTTAAGGGGGAAGGGTGCTGCAGTCCTGAGTATATTGTCCTTTGGATGAATTGCCTAGCAACTATGAACCTGTTTTTAGTTTGCCATCCATTGCCTATTGTAATTGCAATATTACCAGCTTACCATTTTTTTAATGTAACATAGGCAATTTATTCTTCAAGGGCAGCAGGCACTGAATTTGTAGATGAAACACTGAAATATAAAGTTGTTTACTAGCAGCAACCTTTTCATTAGTTACAGATCTCTTTAATGTGGAATTATTCAGGTGACTTTTACTTCATCACAGTCAGAAAGGTGAATCAAAGAACTTTTGTATGGTCCTAAAAATGTGTTCAAGGAGCCTATGATTTGAAAACAGCCCAAAGGGAAACTTAATCCACCACTGGCCAGATGTATTTCCTTTGAATGTTGGTTTCTGTCAAAGAAAAAAACTTCAAAGACCAATACACGTAAGGTTCATTTAAGGCACATTTAATAACTTGCTGCATGGAGACAAAAACCTGCAAATACAGGATTTTGCCTAACTACTAACAGGAAGTATGTTATTCTTATACTATTCTACAAGACATGGCCTTCTATGGCTGCCGTAATCAAACACAACTTTCAGTATTGTTTTACAGCAGATGTTACTCAAATTTTCTGCTGACATGATTGGATTTATGAAAAACATTTTGAGAAAAACAACCTGGCCTTGGTGGGCCCTAGTCTGTTACACACTTCTATTGTATAGTTCTAATACATGTGTTACATTTCAAGGTACTTCTCTAACTCAGGCACAAGCAAATGCTGATTGCAGTTCATATTTTTAAGCAGTCTTTGTTCTGATTATCTATAGCTTCTGCAGCTGTGTATTTTCTCACAGCACAAGCGGAACTCCTTGTCTAAGTCTTATAATGTTAATAAAAGTGGTATTGTTCTATTCATTATTTTCCTAACACAAGCAGAAATTATCTGCTTCCTTGTAAGTTTCCAAAAGCATAAGCAATAGCTGCACATATTTCATGACAATTCAAGGTTAGAAAGCTTTCTGCAACTTGTACAGATTTATACAGTGTGAAATAGAATAAAGGTGTTAACCCTTTTCAAGCTTTAAATGCACTAAGCATATAACTAATACATACACTAATACATATTTTTCTGACATTTCCCCCCTTTTAATACTTTTATTCTACTTTCAAAATAAGCACAAACAGTTTTTCATCTCCTAACCTCTTCCCACTTAAGATTTGCAGTTAAGAGAGTCATTCAATTTTAACTTATGAAAGCATTTTCATTCTTTTAACTGCTCTTCAAACTCAGTACTTTGATATAAGGTTTCAGAAACTGATATGTCTATAAGGTCTTTAATTAGTCTTTTTATGCAGGGGATGCCACAGCAAACACATACTCCCAGTAGGATCATTCCTACACAAATGGCAATCAGGATATTCATTAGGATAGTACCCCGCCCCCCAAACCATTTCTGGAAAAAGTCCGTCAGTGGGTTTGGGCCTGGTTTGGTTGTGGCCGACACTTGCTGAATTACCTCAAGATGATTGTCTCTCTCATGTTTATGGTCAGGAATATACGAACAGCACTCTTCTTGGATTAAAGCGCAAGTACCACCTCTCGCCGCTAGGGTGAAGTCGAGAGCCATGCAGTTTTGAAGCACTACAGTTCTCATGGCATTCAGTTCATCAGTCACCAATTCAAGAGCGGAAAAAGTTGCATTGCTCATCACTTCGAGAAGTTTAGACAGTTTTCTCAGCTCCCAGATTGATTTTACTGCTCCATATGCTGGTAATATGCCTGCCCATGATATAACACTATTACTTAAGTTCATGTGTGTCAGTCCATTGCCTACAGAATGATGGTTTTTCCAACGCGCATCGATTTGCCCCACTGGATTTACAGTTTTTTTGACGACTTCTCAGACATTCCGAATTTATCCTCGATGCAAAACTGCATTGTGTCATATGGCCGGAACCAGGTAGCCCAAAACACAACTGCCGGACCAATTCTCAGGTAACCATTTGTATGCCTTTTTGCCACTCACAAAATAACAGTCCTCTGCTTTAGTAGTAACTTTGCTATGAATATACACTTGCCCTGCATGAAACATTTTTCTATCAATTATAGACAGTTGTTTATAAAGAACAGAATTATGTTTTACTTCATTAATTGTTTTGTGCATCAATCCAAGAAATGAATCATAGTTTGTATTACAATATGAACCTGCATTGTTAGCTTTAGTGTAACATTTATAAGGAACAGTCACATTGCAATTGCTTCAACCCACCTGAACAGTATCATTTTTATAAAAACACACAGTTCCCTTCTGTGGAACAGACAAGTGCAATGCTATTTTATCTTGTAATGTAATGGTTGAGGTATCATAAATCAAGTTTTCCCAGGTTTCATTGACCCCTAGGGGGACTGTAGTCATTAATAACCCCCCATATGCTGTCGGCAAAGCTGTGCAAATCCAGCAATTTGAAACATTGAAAGTCTCAGCATACACATATTTAATTGCCTGGTAAGTGTTGAAGTTTGGATGCCAGTCTATGAGTAACGCTTCACATTTATTCAGTTCAGTTTGTGTGGCTGGGAAAAGGAAAGGCCACAGCAAAAAGATTATTGTCACTAGTACAGTTAACAGGATGATTATGCAATGAGGAAATGGTTGTTCTGCATTCCTGTTTGTTCTGGATTCTATCATTTTTGCTCTTGACATGTGACAAGATTTTTGTCCAGTTCAAAGTTTTTAACTAATTTGCAGTGTGTCAGGTGGATCCACGAGGCACGCTCTGCGATCTTGACTGCAGTGGGTGTTGACAGAAGCACTTGATATGGACCCTCCCACTTTGGTGACGTCCAATTCTTTTTCTTTATTGTCTTCACCCAGTTCCAGGTAACAAGGGCTACTGCCACTTCTGATGGTCTGGTTTGTTCTTTATCTGAAACAGAATTTAACTGCAACAGATGTTTAGAATTTAACAAATTTCTCATGTACTCTGCTAGTGTACTGTCGGCTTCCTGGTCTGCGGGCATGAGAGGTTTCCATTGAGGTATATAATAAGCCCTTCCAAATAGTTTTTCAAAAGGAGTCAATCCTTTTGCATTCAGAACAGTTCTCATGCTCAACAGTGCCAGGGGTAGACAGTACACCCAATTTCTCTGTGTTTCTTCTATTAACTTCCTTAGCTTACACTTTAAAATCCCATTATGCCTCTCTACTAGCCCTGCAGATGCGGGTGATACGCACAATGATTTTTCAAAGAAATACCAAAATGTTTACTTAACTGTTGTATGGTTTGGTTTACGAAGTGTGTGCCGTTGTCACTGTTGATCCTTTCCGGAATGCCAAATCTAGGGATGATTTCTTTAATGAGAATTTTCGCTACGGTAGCCGCATCTGGATTTTTAGTCGGAAAGGCTTCCACCCATCTGGAAAACATATCGACAATGACAAGACAATACTTCTTATTTTCACATTTGTTCAATTCTATGAAATCCATACAGATAGTATGAAACAGATACAGTGGTGTAGGGAAACTCCTTTGCTTGGGCTTTAACGCCCCTTGTGCATGATGTTTATTACAAACGTGACACATCGAACACAATTTTTTAGAGTAATTTAAGAATCCGTATGTCATGAACACTCAGTTCACCAGCTGTACCATTCCCCCTTGTTGAGACATGGCATTGCCCATGGCTCAACAAAGCTGCATAGTTAAATAAATTAGATGGTAATATCGGTTTTCCCTCTTTAGAGATGTACAGCCCTTTTTCAAGAATTGCTCCTCATTTTACCCATCTTCGTTTTTCAACTTGCATAGTAAGTGTCTGCATTGTGTTTAGCATTTCTAAGTCTAAAATCTCAGAGGGTTGTAATTCCTTATTCAAATGAAATACTTCTGAAGCTGCCTGCTTTGCAGCTGTATTAGCTCTCGCATTACCTTTTGAAATTCTATTCTGTTGCTTGGTAATGAGCTGTGCATTTACAAATAGCTACTTTCTGAGGTAACTGAATAGATTCTAAAAGATCTAAAATAAACTGCGCATGATTGATTGGTTTGCTAGTAGATGTTATCATTCCTCAATGTTTCCATTGTTGCGCAAAAACATGTAGAAAAAGCATACTGGCTGTCAGTAAAAATGTTCACACATTTACCCTTTGCTGAGGTACATGCCCATGTCAAGGCAATCAATTCTGCTGCCTGTGCAGATAAATTGTGTGGTAAGGGTTTCGCTTCTATAATCTCAGTATTAGAAACTACTGCATATCCTACTAGGTTCTGTCCTGCAGGACCCCTTTTGCACGAGCCATCCACGTAGTATGTCACCTCGGCATCATCCAAGGGGACATCCGTAAGATCTTTTCTAGGCAGTGTCTTTTGCTCAATTGCCTGCAGGCAGCTGTGCGGTGTGCCATCTGCAGGGGTTGGGAGCAAGGTAGAAGGGTTCAAAGTCATGCATCGTTCAATTGTCACATGAGGTTGGCTCAACAATATAGTCATACAGGAAAGATGCCTAGCAGGGGAAAGATATGCTACCTTCTTTTGCAGTAAAATAATTGTGACTGCATGAGGCACTCTCAATGTGAGAGGGTGGAACAAAACTACTGAGGCTGAAGCCTGTACTGTCATTGCAGCTGCAACTACTGCTTGTACACAGTGGGGTAAAGACCGTGCCACTGGGTCTAGTTGTGATGAATAATAAGCAATAGGGCATTGTTTGTCCCCATGCTGCTGTGTTAACACTGATGTCATATAGCCTTACTTACAATCTACAGTTTGGAAAAAAGGTTTATGATAGTTTGGTAAACCTAAAACTAATGAGGACCCTATTAACTGCTTCAGTTTGCAGAAAGCAGATTCTGCTTCTGGTGTCCATTGTAACAAATCCTGTGCTGCCATAGGCTTTTTATATATCAGGTTAGTCAGTGGTGCAAATTCCAAGGCGTAGTTTGGAATCCAGCTTCAGCAAAAATTAGTCGTACCCAGGAAGGACATCATTTCCTTCTTGGTAGTGGGTTTTGGTGCTTGTAAAATCGCTACTTTTCTGTCCTCATCTAATGTCCTACCCTCTTTGGATATTACATATCCTAAGTATTTAACTTGTTTTCTCAAAAGCTGCAGTTTATTTTTGTTTACTTTATGTCCTTCAGTGGCTAAAAATTGTAATAACGCTATGGTATCTTCTTTGCAATCTTGCTGGGTGGGGGTCGCCAGCAGGATATTATCAAAATAAAGAAAAATCTGACTACCTCTTGGTGGGTTAAATCCCGCCAAGTTGCTTGCCATTTCTTGGGGAATATTGTTGGACTTTCACAATATCCCTGTGGTAGTCGCATATATGTATACCTTTTCCCCTGAAATGTGAATGCAAACCAATACTGGCTGTCAGGGTGTATCAGTATCGAAAAGAACGCATTGCTGATATCTACCACAGAAAAATATTTCTGTTGAGGTTTTAAATCATTCAACAGAGTGTGTGGGTCTGGCACCGTAGGTGCCCTTGGTGTTACTGCGTCATTTACAGCTTGTAAATCTTGGACCATACGCCACTCTCCATTTGCTTTCTTAACAGGAAATAAGGGTGTGTTACATGGTGAATCAGGAGATTCCACCAGCACCCCTTCCTTAAGTAAAGTTGCTATAATAGGTTTGATTCCTACCTCTGCATCTTTTCTTAAGGGATACTGTCTTTTCTGTGGTCTAAATGCTGATTTTGGCGTGATAGTAACTGATCCCGCTGTACGAATTAGTCCTACATCTGACTTTCCTGTTGACCAAAGGGTTTCTGGTATATTCTGTAAGGCATTCTCTTCCTCCTTTAATAGGAGTGCTAATCAGCTGTCCTTGCTAGACTGCATGTGTACAGCTGGGTGGGTTTGAGTTATCCAATTCAACTTCTGCCTTTGTATTCCTTGTTCTGACAGTTCTAACTCTGTCTGCTTCTCCCATCTCGTGACTTTTTCTCTTAGGTCTACCCATTTTACAGTCTTATCCTTAGTTAAGCTAACATGTGGTAATTGATTAGATTTATAGAGTGCAAAGAACTCCTGGGGCAATGAACAGCTGGCTACACTGTTCCCTTCCATGTCCCAGTACAGATTATGTAATATCAATCTGTTTGCACGATTTCTAAACAATTCTTGCTCATATTCCTTATCAGGTCCTGGTGTGTTACAATAATACAGAGTACAGTGCAACAAATGCTGTTTATCAATGTCAAGGGAGGTGAACTTGCTGATGGCTACGTTCATCAACTCTTCGGTCACTTCCCCTGGACTAGTTGTAACCAAGTCCTGGTTGTACCAATAAAACATTTCACCCTCCGATTGCACTGCAAAGGTATCAATTTTTTGCTGTGCTTCCATACCCTGCATAGTCGGAACTACTGCTATACCAAATAGCTGCATAAGGTCTCTGCCCAAGAGATTCACTGGGCACTTTGCAGAAACAACAATTTTGCTTTTCTGGGTCAATCCTGAAACAGGATTAGTTATTACAATATTATGGGAGAGGGGCTCCCGATACAGCTGTCCATTAGCTGCTTTCACTAATATGTAATCAAGTGACTCTGAATTCTCTGGCAGTTTGGAGGGATGTATCAGGGTTCGTGATGCCCCTGAGTCACACAAGAATTTGACTTCCCTCCCTTCTACCAGGAGTGTAACTTCTGGTTTCGTGTCTGCTAAATAGAGCTCTAAGCTCAATAAAGCTAAATCCAATATTTCATTCTCTTCACTATCCGTAACTTCCTGCATTTCCTCTATTTCTTCTGTCACATCCTCTACTCCCTCTATCACATTCTCATTTGTCATTTCTCTACTATCCCCTTCTAGTGATTCCTGACTATCATATAGTCAGTCCTCACCCTCCTTGTCTTCCGTGGTTGCCTTCTTGTTTTTCTTGCAATCCCTTGCCAAGTGTCCCTTTTTACCACATTTGAAACATTCACCCCTTTTCTTTCGCCCTTCAACGTCCTCTGATCGCTGATCAGATTGTTTGTTTCCCTGGGCATTTCTTTTGCCCTTTTTCCTAGACTGTACTACATAAACTTCTGCTCCATCTTCTACAGAAAATATATGGGCTTTCTTTTTCTTTTTGCTATTAAAGTGCCTTTTGGCATGCCTAGCATATTCAAGTAATGACTGTTACTTACTTGTACGATGATCTACCATGTGCTTTGTAATAAAAATGCTTATGGGTGCAATGCTGCCTTTCAAAAATGCATTCTTTAGCTGCTGCTCATATGGGGAATCTTGTGTCTGATCTTCAGGAACCTGCATTCCACAATGGTTATTGAAACATTTTAACAGTCTGGCATAATATCTGTCAATAGTTTCACCTTCTTGTTGGATGCATTGATTAATGCAAGTCCAGTCTGCCCTAGGCTTTCATTTCTCAGAGATTCGGTCTGTAAGACCTTTTACTCTGTTGTCTAACTCTGTGCTGCTATGTGGGAGGGGCCTGAGTGCAGCGTCATGGGGATTCCACTTGCCACTAATCATGTGCCAATTTGGTCCCACAATTTGTCTGACTACTTTTTCTACCTCTTCTCCGTTTAAATTATAACTCAGCCTCATACCTTGTAAATCTTCTAAGAACTTTCTGAAATTAACTTTTGGATGGGAATTCCCTCAGTGGCTTTCCGGATGTCTTCCAGAGTCCAGGGTCTATACACTAGAATAGTTGGGTCCTGACCTTCTTGCCCTGCCTGAGGATTAGGCACTTCTATAAGTGGGCATATTTCTTCTTCACTCATAGATCGTGAATTTCTACCCATTTGATATAATTCAATGTCCCATTTTGAATTACCAGCCCGTGTTCGAGACCTGGTCTCAATGGGGTCTTTAATAAATGGTTTTGCTTTTGTAGTGTCTTTACTTACGGTAACAGCAGGATATTGCGGGGGCGGACTAACTTGTTCACTTGCTTCATATTCTGGTAAGGGAGGTGGAGGGGCCAATGCTATTACTAACTTATTGTCCTCCTTATCTAAAAACATTGCTTTCGAATTATTACTTTTTTGTTCCCTACGGTTTACTTCTTCAATCCACCTGTGTGCCTGAGGAATTCTTAATTGGCGCTGCTTTTTTACCCGACCTTTGGAATCGGTTTTAAGCTGTTTTACAAGTTTAACAAGCGAGGGTTTTTCTAATTTACCATCAAATTCATACTTATTAACCCATTTTGAATAGTATTTAATATTATCAGCACGCTGTGACTGCATGTATTTCGCGTCTTCGGTTAACGGCGGATTTTGGGGTCTTTTTGTGCAATTATTACCCATTCTGTTCTACCCTTTTAATCGTTATGTAACTCCTTATTTTTAATGTGGTACCATGGATTTTGTTATAGTCTCTTCAGAATGACTGCCTACCTGCTCTGTTTCCCTGATCTATGACAAGTAATCTTTTTTGTCCATGACTTATAATAATATAGTCCTGACAAAAAAAATACAAATTTAGTCCCTGATCTAAAACAGAAAAAAAGGTAGATTCACCTTACCTGAGCCTTCGTGATTGATCACCTGGTTTGTGAAAACCCATCCTTCAATCGCAGATCAGAAAGTGGCTGGCCTCTTTTGTACGACAATTCAGTCGGAGGGCTTTTCAAATAAGAAGAACCGATGTGGTTTCTTCCCCATACGGTTTCAAGCCACCTGGCCCGTCTGATCCGAGGCAAAGTGAGAATTTCCGGTCCAAAGGACCAATCTGTCAAAGGAAAAAACTTCAAAGACCAATACACGTAATGTTCAGTTAAGGCACATTTAATAACTTGCTGCAAGGAGACAAAAACATGCAAATACAGGATTTTGCCTAACTACTAACAGGAAGTATGCTATTCTTATACTATTCTACAAGACATGGCCTTCTATGGCTGATGTAATCAAACACAACTTTCAGTATTGTTTTGCAGCAGATGTTACTCAGATTTTCTGCTGACATGATTGGATTTATGAAAAACATTTTGAGAAAAACAACCTGGCCTTAGTGGTCCCTAGTCCGTTACAAGCTTCTATTGTATAGTTTTAATACATGTGTTACATTTCAAGGTACTTATCTAACTCAGGCACAAGCAAATGCTGATTGCAGTTCATATTTTTAAGCAGTCTTTGTTCTGATTATCTATAGCTTCTGCAGCTGTGTATTTTCTCACAGCACAAGCGGAACTCCTTGTCTAAGTCTCATAATGTTAATACAAGTGGTATTGTTCTATTCATTATTTTCCTAACACAAGCAGAAATTATCTGCTTCCTTGTAAGTTTCCAAAAGCATAAGCAATAGCTGTGCATATTTCATGACAATTCAAGGTTAGAAAGCTTTCTGCAACTTGTACAGATTTATGCAGTGTGAAATAGAATAAATGTGTTAACCCTTTTCAAGCTTTAAATGCACTAAGCATATAACTAATACATACACTAATACATATTTTTCTGATAGTTTCAATGCTGTTTTAGTGAATGTGAGTTTCAAAGACAGAGAAGTTTTAACGCATCATCTGTTTTCATTGTGAGACCATATTGCTTTGTTTAGCAAATGTCTATCAGTGTTTGTATTATAAAATTTAAAATAAAAGTTTTAAATTAAATCCAAATATCTATAATCATTGTAGAAGTAAAGCAGAAAACAATATGTACACAGAGTTTTGAAAAGTGTTAATGGCAACTGCAGAGAAATGGAGAACTAGCCAATTAATGGGGCACTAGAATACCTGTATAAGAGGGGGCAGGAGGTACCAAAATTGCATGCATTTTGCTTTCACATACATGTCCAGATTTTTTTATATGAAACGTTGGCAATCCTATGTGTCAGTAGAGCTTGCAGATGTTGTTCTGTTGAAAACATTAAACAAGATGATCCAGGTGATATTTATGCTTTTTCATAGGGTTAGATGGCAGATAATGTTTTGGGTAGTGCTGAGGATGGTAATGCGGAGAAGGAACCAGATAATATGGTAGCAGAGAATGCAGCAGTTAGAACTTATGCAGCAGTGACAGAAAGTAAAAGGGGACAGCAACAGACTGAGAAGAAGTCTGGTTGTGTGGCAGTAAGGAATGCAGTAATCAAAACATATGCATCAGTGTCAGCAAGCAATAAAGGAGAGCAGTAAAAAACTGTAAGCAAAACATTTTTAAAAAAGCAGAGAAAATCAACTGTGACAAAAAGAATGATATGTAAAAGACAAGTATTATGTATGGGAAAATGGTAACTATTCTGTATTTATTTTAAAGGTCATGAAATTGGGTCTTTTATACATATACAGGCATACTTTTTAAAAAATAGCTTTATTAATGCAGCATTCAGAGGTAACAGTAACAATTAGTAAAAGAAAACAAAACTATATAGAAAGTTAATTGAAAGACAACAGAGAAAATAAAACAGCCCATAATTGCATCTCATCTGCAATTGATCAAATGTCTCTTAAACCTGAACAGAGCCTATGAACTTAACAGTTCAGTTCCTTTAGTTGGCTTATCCTGATGAGATTCCAATGTCTGAAAATGATAGCAGATAAGATTATAAGGAGGAGTAGTAGCTATTCTTTTCAGTGGAAGTTAGGCCTGTTAAGTGTAAGGTTTATCCCAAGGTCCCAAAAAGAGAGTCCTCTAGATATGGTATAGACTTCCTGACTGCAAAAGCAGCCATATCATGCACCTATGACCAAATTTATTACACTAAAGGACAGTCAAACAGAAAATATAGATAATCATTTTTGCTAGAACTATACCAACAACACTGATCTCCTTTACAAAAACTTTTCGGCCCTACCCTTGGAGTGGAATGACAGAAGTTAATCCTTTTGAAATGCATAAAGTCAACAGGAGATGGATGATTCTAGCTCACTGCCCTTGCTACACATCTACCCCATATATTCAGAGGATTTACCTGTTTAGGAGTTTTTCTCATTTTTCCCTATCCCCTTTAAAGATTACTGCACTATAGGTATCTGATGCCCTGTATTGTGTAGCCAGAAGATGGGTTTTATCTGGTGGTAGTGTGGTTGTCATCCTAAGGTTGATTCTATTCCTGATGCCTTTTTTATCAATTATGCAGTCTATATGGACTAGCTGGTGATACTGCCACCACTGAAAATTGGACATTCCACATTGGTTGCAGCACTCAGCCAAAGTTAGTGGGTGGGATAGGCCATTAGGGAACAGATCACACCAAAAATGAAATCACTCCTCAACCAATCTTTCTGCTTCGTTAGGCCCCTTTTCATAGGCTCCTCGCTGATATCCCATATGAAGGTGTGCCTACTGTTAGACCCCAGGAGTAGATCTAAATGGGTTAAGTACTTCTCAATATTCATACTCCACCCACTCCCCCTCCCGGATCACAAACTTTCCTCCTTGTGATGGTTGATGAAGACATTTCCCTGAATACTAGCAAGGTAAGTTCTGATACTACCGATATTGGTCTAGGTTTTATTCTGGCAAGTACAATGTCAGCCATATCAGCAACCTGTGCATTCCTGCTTAGATCTGGTAATTTTAATCCAACATAATATTTTGATGCCATTAATTGCTTTCCTGACTAGCTGTGGATGTTAACCACCCCAGATAAAGTTAATCAGTAGTTATTGTCATTTTTGTACCATACAATGAGAGTGGATGTTTATGAAGTACTTGACTATAAACAAGAACTTGGTCTGGATCACCATGTGAACTGCAACTATCTTTGCCATTAAGGAGAGACAAAGTTTTTACCTGGAATCAAGTTTACTCCACATAAAGGCTCATACTGCCTGTAGATTCTCATCTAACATTCCACACAATAAATCCCTTACTTTGATACCTAAATAAGTATGTGAGTGGGCCACAGAAATTCCCAGCAAGTCCAAGCTGACCTGACATTCCCAGCATGACTGAATAGGTGGGAAAAGCACAATTTTACCCCTATAAAATGTAAGGCCGAATGTCTTCCCAAAGTGGTATAGCAGTAGGAATACTTCCTCCAAGTGTTCCTGTAGGCTACTGAGCCACAACATACAGTAATCAGTGAACCATGTTCTTGACAGAGTTACCTTGTTCAGCAACTGTATTCCCCAGTGCTTGGATTGATGTTTTATTGATCAGTCTTAGGGCTTTGACTGACAAGAGAAAAAGATATGTTGAGAGTAGGTAGCCCTGCCTAGCTTCTTGGCAGATGTAAAATGGCTTTGAGCATGTATTGTTGATGACCACTCATGCAAGGGGCGTATAGAAGGAAAGTTTACACCAGGTAATAAACTCTCAGAATAGGCCAAAGATAGATATAACAACCAAGAGAAAGTCTCACGGAAGGGTGCTGAAGGCTTTGTTAAAATCTAGAAAAAAGGCAGCCATTTGTTGGGCAGAAAGATGGCTGAGTTTCTGGATTTTGGGAAGGTCCTAATCAGACTGGGATACCCTGCCTGTTTGGAATAAAACCCTGCTGAATATTCACTACTAACAATTGAAAGATATTCCATAATCTAGTAGCTAGGACTGTAGCTAATAGTTTTGTCTCTGCAATTAGTAAGGAGACACAACAACAACTATGGTCAATCGGTTCATTCCCTTCCTTCAGAAAGGTCACCATGGAGACCAGTCTGGAGGTTTCAGGCAGAGTTCCTGTCTTCTTACTAGTGTAAACCAGATCCCAAAGAATTGGGGCCAGGCCATCCATGGACAGCTAATACAGCTCAGAAGTATGGCCATCAGATCCTGGCACCTTCCCTGACCTTAATGACTTTATAGCCTTTTTAATTTCTTCAGTTGTGATAGGGGCATTGAGAGTTTGTAGTTTATCAGGGGATAGGGGTGCCAGACATTTGGCCTTGGGTAGAAAGTCTCTAACTAAGGTCTCTCCCACATTGACTTGCCACACATAAAATTTCTAGCAAAAACTCTCATAATGTCATTGATGCCCTGAGCAGAGTAGGTTAGGGATCCCTGGGCATCTCTCAGTGACAAGACTGCCTGAGTTTGTCACTGCTCCCTTAGTCTGTGTGCTAATAAGTTTGGAGAGCAGGTAAGCCCTACCCAGTCGGAGACACTAACTCTTTCCCAAAATGTTTGTTGATGAGTCAACATTCGGTTTTAGTTTCCCATTTTAGTATCACCATTTCTTGGTGAAAATGTTTGGCCCTTCTCATATTCCAAAGTAATAGTCTTTAATCTAGACTGATGGCCTATGAGAGCCATTTGGTACTTCTGATTCTACACATATTTTTTACATCTAGCAAGAATGTGCATGTAAGTCTTAAAAGATTCATAGCTATGATATGGGTTGATTTGGGTGTGTACCATTGTGCCAGAACCTCCTGACCCATAACTCTAGTTCTTTTGTAGCGCAGTAGTTTGATAACAGGAGGAGGTCCATTCTTATCTTATGGGGTCTAAACCTAGAACTGTCAGTAAGGGTCATGTCCATAGCAAATGTGCAATGGTTAGAAAGAACATTAGGCTGAATAATGATCTGTGACTCATTGTCTAACTAATAGATAATGACTTGCCAGGAACATATCTTGTGTGCTGGCTGAATCAGTTGAAGGTGCCAAAAATGTATATGCTATTTTTGCAGGATGTTTTAACCTCCATACATCCACTAGTTGGAATCCCCTCATCCAAGACCTAATGACCTCTGTCCTTTACTAACCTGTGCCAAGGAAATGGTAGCCTGTCTTGATCATGACATAAAACCACACTGAAATCTTCCTATGACTATGGGCAATTTATGCCCTCTCATTTCCCTCAGTGCAATTTAGAAAGTATCAAAGGGGTGAGATGTTCTTGGTTGGTACCATAAAAATGTTATGTTATTTCTTGGTGTGGATTTTGAGCAAAGCTCATCTGCCTTCTCTGTCTGACCTAGCATCACATTTGATCCATCTCAGTTTTGCACTGAATAACATTAAAACTTCCCTTGAGGATTACACACTGTATGAACCATAGTATCATCCATCCCCATTTTTAAGCAGTTTCTTTGCAACAGAAGCATTTACTTTTGTCTCTTGTAAACAGGAGACCTTCACTTTCATAGAATGAATCTCTCTTAATAAGCATGCAGATTTAACTTTAGCATTGAGGCCTTTCACATTTCATGATAGCCACTTCACACACAGATCACTCTTGGTAAACGTCATGTACAGCCAAGAGTAAGGAAAAACAAGACCACTCAACTAAGTGGGATGCAGAGCACTAGCTTTGAGGTACACCTCACCAAGAGAAATGGAGCAATATCTCCATTGTATTATTTAAGCCATACACTCACCCTTTGCGACTTAGGATGTTCTCATTAATGATGCTGTATTTAGGAAGACTAAGTAAAAGGCTATGATAGTGTCTATTCAACAGTAAATTTAATGGTGTGGTTGAGATTATATCTAGGCCACCTTGATATTATTAGAACTGAAGCCTGACTAAGAGATAATAGAGGAAATAGACAGAAAGGCCTCATGTGTAGTAAGATTGCATAGCAGATTGTCTCAAGAAGGTAACCTCCTTGTCTTCTCATCCTCTGGTCCCCTGGGAGGAGAAACAATGGATTAATACTGTCACCAATGCTGCTTCTGCAAATCTCATGCAAACAGTCATATTGGACCTCAGTTTAACATCTCGTATAAAGAACAGCACACACAGAAGTGCAGCACCCCCCATATGGACAAAAAGAACATGTCAGGGCAGCTTTCATATGTTTGTGTAAAAAATGTGATGAAGCCATTTCTCATCAAACTTTTTGCTTACCTCTGTAGTACCTGATAGGCATATCTACAACCAAACTCCCCTCCCACATGCAGATAGCTAGATAATAAGATACTTAAATAGAAAGATAGATGTGCATATATTATATTTATTTACTTGTTTATTCTTTTATACACAAACATACGTCAGCTGTCCTGACAAGTTCTTGTTCCCTATAGATTATGATAGGAGGCAGCTAAGAAAAGGAGACAACCTGGACAAAGGTGATGCAAACAATTCTGACCTGCTCTGCTGCAAACTCCATATAGTGGACACTAAATATTATCCTACCAGTGGCACTTCCTGCTTATCTTTCCAGGTCACTGGGGATGAGTTATATGGAAGTGTATGGATTGACAATGTGAAGGCCACACAGAATATAAAAGTAGTGCTCCTTTCTACAATGCATGGCCATCTAGCTTGTTTTGCACAATGATGATTTGGCTGGCCTATATATCAGTAGCCCCTCTGGCTAATGCTCAGTGAAGCTCCATGTGCTTCCCAGGAAGAGTCGATTCCTCTATGCTAATCACTTTGCTGGATACAACCAGCTATGTGCATGCCAACTATCCAAGATGCTGTGAGGACTTCCCCACAAAACCCATAATACACTGAGCTTGCCTCACCATCTGTTCAGAAAAGAGGCTGACTGCCTTCTCTGTTGTAGCCGCCACCTTCAGTAATGCAGCTGCTAAGACCTCCCATTATGCCTCGGCTGCTGCTGGAAATCCAGGTCCAGCATATATGTGAAAGGTACAAACATATAGACCACAAATCATTTAGCAACAACATATACATAAATATATGTCAGCACTGATATCACATAGTACGCATCCACAGCAGGCAAATCAGCGCATGACAAGTAGAATATTTAATGCCAATATGCCACTAACTAGCTAGGACTACATAGTCATAACAAGTGGACAACCATAAGAGTAAATATGAACAACATGTCACAAGTCACTGTTTATGAATGTGCTTACACATGATTGCATAGTTTGCAACCTCTATTATTGTCCACAGCTAATGAGCCAGCTTTATTCCAAGGACGCATATACTGTACCACGTCCATCCACATACAGAAGCCATAACATGTCCTTTCTAAATCCCAAGACATACACATGCAGAGTGCTCCTTGTCAATCATGCAGTCTGATGACTCATGCATGAAGGCATTGTCAAGGGACATGACATTTATTGTACAGTAATGTCTGTCTGATGGTAGTAAATAACCACATGATTCCAAATACTGGAAATATGCACAGGTAGCCTGCTTAATGTAACATGTGAATATTGCATGTGTCAGTGACTGGACCACTAGGACATATACAGATATCTATCTATATCTATCTAGCTATATATATATATATATATATATATATATATATATATATATATATATATATATATATAAGAGAGAGAGATGGAACAACAAATCAGGTATGATCCAAACAGCATGGATTCATCAGAAAAATTACCTACATGTCATTGTACAATTCCATGTTTTTTTTATAAATAATAAACACATCTCAAACTCAAGAAAATCAAAAATTACAACAAATGTTCATATATAATAAAAAAGAAAAAAAAAGAGAAAGAAAGAAGTAAAATAGAAACAGAGGTGCTAAATAATTTAACTCCCTCTGAAAATATACATATTTATTATACAAAGACCACCATTCTTTGTAAAGCTAATGCAGGCAAGATGTGCATATTTTCAGTCTTCTAAACATTTATTTTAATTGCTGTGGAAGTTAAGACAGTACACCTCGTACCATCCTATACCTACCTTAATCAAAGTAATCCATTTATGTGTCAGCTTCCAATATTCATTGACTTGTTTACATTTCTACCACCTATGAATCATATCTGCTGGTTCATCCCTACAGTGCCAAAATTGTGCTGTTTATAATTCATCAGTAATACTCTATATGGAGCATAATGAATACCAGAAATAATTTTATTGAATAGAAATGTTGAGAATGGATTTATGCAGGGACACTTCCAGTCTAGATATCACCATGTTAAGGCCTAAGATAGCCACCTGTATACTTGTCTGATGTATGACTGTGAAGAAAGTGAAAATTAATAATGATTAGCTCATGCTGCAGAGTTTTAGGAGTTGTATGAGCAAACTGAACTGTAGCTATAATGTTCTTACATCATGACAGGCCTGAGTACAAAATGGTGACCCATTTCACAGAGGGGTATTCGCAGTCACTTGCATTTATTTGCACTGATAATATATTACAACAGCTCTAAGTACAGGGCTGGAGATAGGTAAAACAGTGTCCTAGCACTGACTACTGCCCTCCCACACACACATACCCACATCCTGCAGTGTCCCCCTCTGCTTCCACCCCATCCCAGGCTCCCCACACCATGCACATTATTTTTTTGTTCTTATTTTTCTCACATTTTGCCTTACTCTTCATCATTTTCCAGAGGCCATGAATATCTATATGCTCTAAAGTGATTTTTTCATTGTAAGGAAAGAAATTTAGTATTGTTGTTCAGTTGTAGTTTTCCTTACATCCATTCAACATATCATACCTAACCAAGGCAGCACAATAATAACTATTTAGGAAATAACTTAATTAAGCCAGATCCCCCCCCCCCCCAGAAGTTATAGAGTTTTATGTGCTCTGAGGTTTAATCCAAGGATGGTCTGAACAAAAATCAAGAATATGAAAAGAATTTCAGTCTTATTTTTTTTTTCTTTCAAGGAAAACATAAGCTGTGCCCAAGACTTGATGTTCAAAGCTGACAAAACAGTAGCTCACAATAAACTAACAAGATAATTGCTTGTCAGGATACAAAAATCTTGTTTGGGAATACTGGCTGCCTCCCTACCCAAAAAAAACAGTCACTACCTGTGTGTCCCTATGGTGACAGATTTGGGTGAAAGTAGAAGTTCAAATGGCTAGTCATGTACTTCAAGTAACTGCAGTCATGCATATACACACCATGCCTCTTAACTATTTACACCTACCTCTAAGACAGCCACTTGTTTTCTCACCTGATGTGTGATTGTGAGGAAAGTGAAAAACAATGATTACAGCAATGCATTTCAGTTTTTTGGTCCTAGATAGTACATTGCCACTACACAAGCTATAGTAACCTTCTTTGTACACCTCCAATGTCAGTGAGAAAAGTAAAAGAACCATTGACCACACTGTCCCGAGCTCCATCACATGCTATAATGATGTCATGTGCACATCTCTAAGGTTTGATTGTGATGTAAATTAAAGCAATGACCACACCATCCCCTGCCCACCACACAACATACAGCAACCTTCTGTGCACACCTTTGGGCTGGGCTGTTTTTTATAATGGTTGGGGTTGAGGGCAGAGACCACCACTAAGTACATTTCCAAATCTATTTATACAGTCTGGGTGTGAGAGAGGTGGAAAGAATGTAGCTACTTGATTCCAGGATGGAAGCTACCAAAAAGCGTAAGCTCCTCCGTGATATAAATGACTTTACAGTAGGTAATATATTCTCTTGGCCTCGAGAAGGCAACTTTAAATATAATAGAAGTAATACCACAGCCTCCAAATATGTTGATGGCGACAGGCTGGACTCCTTCGATGATTTTGGTCCTAAAAATGTTGGATCAGACCAAGGGAATACTGAACTGAAAGTCTCCACCCCTTCTCAACACGGAGTAGATGGTTCTGCCCGCCTTACGTCTTCTACGTCAGCAGGGGGTAACGCAAGCTCCTTAGAGAGTTGCTCAGAGGGCAGACATGCCACTGCTTCCACCGACGTTGTACATAGTGCGTTTAACAAGAAAACGCCACAGATGCAGCAGACTAGGATTAATTTCTCTAACAAACGTTTTTCATTGGAGCAACCAGAAATAATTAAGGAGCGTGCTATCAACCAGAGGGATTCGTCAAATACACGCATTGGAGCACCAGATAAAACAAATAAAAGAAAACTGGACAGCCCTTTAGGCACAGGCTAAGTCAGTCGGAAGTTCACAGAGGTACGTTGAATCTGTCAGGCTTCATTTTGCAAGAGACTCATTATTCTGTTTTATCAAAAGGGTTAAATTTTATTCCTACTTGTGGGGATGACTTGGTTTTGGAGCTAACGGACCTTAAGAAGTTTACCAGATTGTTGAACTTAAAACTTTTATTTGGTAATGTACAGACAACAACAGGAGGTTGTAGACGCCTTAGTACCTACACTCCTGTTAATGTACCAGTTGTTAAAGCATTTTATGATGTTTGTGAGGTTGAAATAAGGCGATTATATTATGAGAATGCTAATAATTATAGTAAGAAGCATTTTAATTTGACCTATGAGGAATTTAAAGCATATAAGGAGTTACAGCTTAATACAAACATTGTTATAAAGCAGGCCGACAAGGGGGGAGCAGTTGTGCTTATGGACAGAGATAAATGTCTTATAGCTATGTCTAGTTTGCTCACTGATGAGGCTGCATTTAAGAAAATCACTTGTATGGATGTAAAGAAATGTATCTCATATGTGAACATGGTAATTTATGATTTACAACTCCAGGGTGATATAGATTTAGACTTGTTTAACTATTTGACTGTATCTTGTCCTGTTACCCCACAGCTGTATGGGATTCCTAAAATTCACAAATCCCTAACTGATCCACCAATGAGGCCCATAGTCTCAGGAGCTGGTTGGGTAACCGAGCCCCTTTCAGTTTATTTACATGAACAACTTCAACCATATCTTGCTGAATGTAACTCTATTTTACATGACACTATTGATTTTGTTCAAAAACTAAAGCTTTGGTATGATGTAGACAAGCCCTATTTGGTGTTGAGGAGGCATTATTTGGTAACTTTAGATATTGTGTCCTTGTTCACGGTCATCCCAACTGACATTGGTTTAGACCTATTAAGGGAATTTTTGGTTTCCTGTCCTAACCCAAACTTCCATAACATTGAAAAAATATGTACACTTATGGATGTGGTTTTGAGAAATAATGTTTTTCTCTTTAATGAGTCCTTGTATCTTCAACTGACAGGGGTGGCTATGGGCACCTCCGTAGCAAACACGTATGCCAACATAGTGTTGTATCAATGGGAAAGGCAACATCTGTTTAGTGACTTAAATCCATATAAAGATAAATTAAAGTTTTTTCAACGTTTTGTGGATGACTGTTTTTTAGTATGGGGAGGTACGCTGAATCATTTGGATGATTTTATGGTATACATTAACTCAGCATCCTCCTTCTTGAAGTTTAAGATGTGTTTTTCTGAAACTGCCATCACTTTTTTGGATATCAATTTGATTTTTGGGGTTGACTCTCTACAAACAAGCTTACATAGAAAGGATGTCTGTGCAGGAAGGTATACCCATGCTAGTAGCATGCATGCTCCACACACCTTTAAAGGCACAGTTAGATCTCAGTTTTGTAGAGTTAGTAGGTTCAATACCGATGATCATCGTTTCTTCGAACAGTTGGATGAGATAATAGCTGACTTCACCCATAGTGGGTATGATAATATGCTCTTGGATGATGAGAAATTGAAAATGTTAGAAGAAAGAAAGATGAAGCTGGCTCCCATCCTTTTGACTAGTGCCATAGAGACACAAGGAAGTGGTTTGTCCAATTTCTCTAGTCAAGATAAAATAAAGATAAGATATGTTACTTCGTTTAGTACTAGAACCCCTTCTATTAAACATATTATATTTAAAAATTGGTTAATTTTAATGGCATCTGATGAATTGAAGGCTATACTGGGAAATATTCCTTATTTTGCATATAGGAATATGAGAACCCTTAAAAGTGTTCTTTGTTACAAAGACTTCCCTACTGATAATAGGATACAACAGTTTAGTGGTGTGGGTACACGAAAATGCTTTAACTGCTCATGTTGTGATGATATTGATGATGAGCATTTAGATACATTTGAACATCCAGTAAGTAGGAAAATATTCAAGTTTAATGTAGCAGCAACTTGTGTAACAACTCATGTGGTCTATTTAGCTTCTTGCGTAGTATGTGATTCCTTTTATGTAGGTAAAACTACACGTAAGCTTAAGGAAAGGATCACAGAACACAAATCTGAAATCAGGAGATGTGTGGATACCAATGCTTTGTATAGACACAGACTGCAGTCTGGTGAACAACATTTGTTTAAGTTTAAGGCTATAGATCATGTACAACCCTCCCTCAGAGGTGGGGATATGAATAATAAACTAGAGATTAAAGAATATAGCTGGATAGTTAGGTTAGCAAGTGATTCAGCCCCTGGGTTAAATAGCATGGTTAGTCTTAAACCAGTTTTGGTCAAGTTGAGCAAATCTAGATTATGAGGCTTACTGCTCCTTACATTTACATATATATTTTTTATATATCATTTTTTTGTATATGTTGTTATATAAGAGTTTTAAATTCTTGCTATATACATATATATATTTTTTTATATTTTATATTTTTTTCAACGTTTGTGGATGACTGTTTTTTAGTATGGGGAGGTACGCTGAATCATTTGGATGATTTTATGGTATACATTAACTCAGCATCCTCCTGCTTGAAGTTTAAGATGTGTTGCTTTCACTTTGAACTAAGTCATGTGATTTTTTGGCTGTCGGTCATGTGACTTTTTAGACCTATATATATATTGTGCAAATGCATCTGTAATTTTAGTATTGATGAAGGATTGATTCCGAAAGCTCTGCTCTTTGTATTAAAGTGTTTTTTCTACTGAGAGTTTTGTTCTGTGAGACCACCAGACCCATAGTAGTTCTTATTGCCTAATGTGCAGGGAAGCATTTTATGGTTTACTATCATGTTACTGAAGACCAGAATCCCGAGACACAAGCATACTGAAACACTAAAATGTTAAAGCCCAAAAGGCTGAAAAACACAAAAAACAAACTCTACCTCTGCAGATCCAGGAAGGAGTACTTATGTGGGCCCTGCAAGAGGAGAACGTCCAAAAGTTTGATATTCTGGGTTTCAACACTTTTGTCTTTTGATACATTCATCTCAGGATTCTGGTTGGTGATATTCTGATTTTCAATAAGACAACAGTAAACCATACTTAATGCCTTATTTTTGAAATATGACCAAAAACCCCTGTCTGTCTATAAACCTATCAAATCTGCTTGGCATTGTTTGTACTCATATCATGTTGCTAAGGTCCAGAACCCCTTATCTCTAGCCATCAAGTCAATACCCTCCTTCCCATCCTCTAAAACCATTCTGAAAGACTTCCTAGCCAAAAACTGTCTCTATTCTTGCTCAAAACTAGGATAAACTATATCCCTAAATATGAACAAATACCTGTCCGTACCTTACACCCTCTTATTCTCCCTTTCTCACTCACTTCCTTGCTTCTATCAATTTTTCTCCTCTGACTTTCTCTTTAAATATATTATAGGCGTGCTTTCCTCTCATTTCATATTGCAATTCCTGTTTGTATTATACTAACTTACCTTTAATTTTTTCATAAACTGGCTAACATTTCTCTAAATATTGTCATTGTCATATAATGAGTATCACTTCTTAACCAATGTTTTCATATTATATTTAATTTGGTATAATTATTTAAATTGTATTTTTTTTTGTATTATTTTTAAAGATTGTAGACTTATTGTTCTTAAAATGTTTTGCAATACTTTGAAGTTTTTCTTCTAGGGTATCTGCTGAAAATGGAATCCTACTCAGTTGGACTTTCCCAGTAATCAAATGTCAATAAATAAATAAAGAAGGGAATAAAAAAGAAATATAATTACTTGTTAATTGCATTTTTGCTACTACCTAGAAGAGTTATATATATGGCTAGCATTATTGTGTGTGTGCATAGATAAAAATTTGAGGTATTTTTTGCAGACGCGCACACGCACACACACACACACACACACACACACACACACACACACACACACACACACACACACACACACACACACTCATATGCACATATATACTCACACTGCTTGTTCACCTCCAAACAGGAGGAATTCCATTTCACATGCTGCATGCTTTTGAGGTGCAGAGGTTAAACAAAGCACATAAATAGACATATACAGATAGTGAGGGCTTGCAGACTCCACAAAGAAAAAAACATAGCAAAGAACAACTAGAGAAAAGCACTGTGAAATGGCAGTGCTGCTTACAACAATGAATTGTTGCTTTCACTTTACACACAAACACACACACACACACACACACACACACACACCTTCTTCCTGTCAAACCACCAAAGATAACCACCTATCATGTGTAAGATCTATGTTTGTGATGGTAAGTGAAAGAAAATATGCCCACATTGTTATTCTTAAATACGCTGTCACCAATTGCCTCACACACATACACACACACACACACACACACACACACACACACACACACACACACACACACACACACACACACACAAACACAGACACAGATACACACACATCTTCATCCTGTCAAACCACCAAAGGTAACCACCTATCATGTGTAAGATCTATGTCTGTGATGGTAAGTGAAAGAAAATATGGCCACGTTGTTATTCTTAAACACACTGTCACCAATTGTCTCACACACACACACACACACACACGTAATGGCAATGCCATTGATATTTGTCTTAGAATGTGAAATAAATAATTGGCAGATTGTTGCTCTTATACCACAACATTCACACACACACACACACACACACACACACACACACACACACACACACACACACACACACACGTAATGGCAATGCCACTGATATTTGTCTTAGAATGTGAAATAAATAATTGCCAACTTGTTACTCTTATACCACCACACACACACACACACACACACACACACACACACACACAAAACATGCATATGCCATAGCCGTACTAGGTTCGCACTGATTTTAGCATATAACAATACATTGTGTAGTACCAGTAATGCCACACCAGATCAGTGGCTGTTGTTTAGCAGTCAATAGTTGAAAGTTTTAGTATCTGGTATTCTGACAGTATTTATTATACTCGCTGAAAGTGAAAACCATCTTTGAAGGATCTAAGGTAATCACTGAGACAGCAGCCACTTGTACTCTAAGTGCTTCAGTCTGGCTATGATTTTAGTTTTAGAGGATGGAGTGCCCACCAGCAGGATTTAACTAAGTCAGGGGCACGATATCTGGGGTAAAATATGCAATGAGTTGTGAAGCCTAATACTTGACAAAACACTGTTACTATAATCATATATGGATATATTTAAATTTTAAAATACATACAGCCAAGAATTATTATTACCCATCTGGTTTATTAAGTGTACATGATTGCTGTACTAACTTTTACTGGTTTGACAAATGTAACAAAATATTAAAATAAGATAACTTGCTGTGATTGGGATCCCCACTAACTTAAGGGTTTGCTGGTGCTTAAAGCCAGCTATAGGTAATTGATATTCAGTAGCATAAACAAAGGTATGCTTCCAATAATTAATACTGAATATTTTTATTTAGGGATCTTCCCATTTATTTTTACCAGAATAATTTGATAAAATTAATTCTTTCAATAACATATTTCTTATAGACATTTGTTTCTTTTTTGATAGTATGTATTAGTAGGTGATTGAAAAATGCCTGTAAGTTTGTAAAATAGTTGTGATAATAAAGTAGTGCTGAAAAGCATTCTAACATGATAATATTCCTAACTAATGTTTTTGATACAAGGTAATATAAATCGAATTATTGGAAACTAATCTTGAATTCTATATTTCTTCTAGAGTATAATGACATGTTGAAATATCTTGATTATAGCTGGACAATAAGGTCTGATACTTTGGAAAACCGGACAGTTGTAGTCCTATGATACCAGACTACATATAATGGGATAATTCTCTGTTGAAAACAATGCATTATGTTATGTGCTAGTAAAAGTATTTACAGTTATATACTTATAAGGATCAGACAAATTCAAACCACCTTGCTCTTTTAAGGTACAGCTAGAGAACCATGGTATTCTGGGATAACCACATCTCCACAGAAATTTCTAGATACATCTTTAAACTTTATTATACCATTGGTTATTAGGAGAAAAAATTAATTTTGTAAAGGAAAAAATAAAATAGGAAGAAAGTCATTTTAATTGTATTAATTATCTCTCCTAATGACAAAAAAAATATTAGAATGATTATGGTTATTGTGTTTTAAAAACTGAACATTGTGTATGTATTGTATATATAAAAAATTTGGTTGAGAAAACCACTTTATAAAGCAAAGCTTTCAGGTAGAACCCTACTTCAATATTAATAATTAGTATTGAAGAAGGGTTCTACCCGAAAGCTTTGCTTTATAAAGTGGTTTTCTCAACCAAGTGTTTTTGTTTTATCTGTGTTTGCAGTTAGTTGTTGTTACTATATATAAAAAATTACAAGTTTTAAAAATAGGAATCAATGAAAAAAATTACTGCTAAGTTCTTTGCATAAGTTTTACAAAAGCATTCTTTCAGATTTTTCATAATTGAGTATACAACCAATTATCTCGGTTTACAATAATTAAGGATTTCTAGTAAATTTGAAAAGTCTATATGGGAATCAGAAGCTATTAATAATATATTGTCTGCATAGGTTAATAAAGTAATATTAGCATAATCTATGGTTAAAGGTGTTAAGGAAGTTTGTAATTTGAGTAATAAGGGATTAATCAACAAAACAAAAATATGTGATGCAATAGGATATCCTTGCCTATTCCAGCTGTTGCAATAAGGTGATTGGATAAGGTGTTGTTGATCTTTATTTGAAACTTAGTAGACGGATATAAATTTTGAATAAAAGTAATTAAATCATAAGGAAATTTATAATATTTCAATACTTCCCATATAAAATAACTATTACGATTAAATGCTTTGGATGCATCTGTTTTCATTAAATCTACTTGCTTGTTTATTGTGCTCTACATTATAATTTATTGGCTGTAAAAATTACAAGGATCAATTATGGATTTATTAGGACAAAATCCATTTTGTGTAGGTATGATCATTTTAATTTGTACATTTATTAACAGTCTGTGTTTAAATTTATTAACATTTTTTTATTTAGAACACTTGCAATTATTCTATAATCAATACTAAGGATTGATACTGGCTTGTAATGTTATGAACTTTTTCAGTTTTGCCTTCTTTAAGAATCAGTATAGTATGCACAACATTCATTGAATTTGCTGGGTACCAGTTAGGAATTGTTAGCTCCTACCATACTTCAAATGATATAACTACTAACTCTTTTGCAAAAGTAAAACAAAATTGAGTTATAAAACCATCTGGCCCTTGTCATTTTTAGTTAATTGATGCTTTGTCTAATATATTATTTTAAGCTTTGTCCAGATTTTTTTTTCATTAACAGATTAAGAGGTATGGCTCTGGTTTTCTCTCCAGATCTCAGGTGCATCACTCAAAAATGAAGCATATCAAACAGTAACCAAAATGCTCTGAGCGAAAGCGCTTGTGTCACTGGTGTTACTGTTTGTCTGAAATAAAGGATTCAACTTCTACTAATCACTCGTTGGCTGTTCTGCTTCTTGGTCTGGATTTTTGTTACTTGGTTTAGTAACCAAAATGCACTAATCAATAAACATCTTCAAAAAGCAATGGAATGAGGATGGCTTTGCTGACAGGGATGGACCTGCTCATCCAGATGTATCATTATGGTAAGTGCATGACTTTCATATCTGCACTGCCGAGGTCCATCTTTATCTAACAGTGGGACAGACTGCCAAGCTTATCTTCCTGAATGGTCCCACAAAACATACTTCATACTGAAGTGCTGAAGGAAGACTAAGACAGAGAGATCACACACAGTTTATAGTGTCTCAGAAAAATATTCAATGAAGTTTATGTGCTAGGCACACAAATATCCTATAGGGATACATTTGTGAAGAAGAACTAAGAGGTAAGCTACTGCTCTTGTCGAATTTATTTTAGGATTACCAAACAAAGATTACCTGTATATTCCACACCAAGCTTTAACAGAATCAGAAAGCAACCTAGATAAAGTGACTTTGGAATCTTTGGCTCTCAATTTCTTAAAGAAAATAAGACAAATTATTGAGAATCCCTTCTAAATGATTTGATTCTGTCTACTTAAATCTTAGGTGTCTGTGAGCATCCATACCATGCAAGAAATTTTCATTCATGTTATAGAACTGGGGGAAAATACAAATAAATTAAAAGATTGATTAAGGTTTGTTTTAGTGGCTACCTTACAATGAAGGTAGGGTTAGCTCCCAGTGTCAGTCTGTCCTGATGGAAGAGTAAGCAACAGGGTTCTATGCATAAGGTCTGTAGTCCAGAAAGCTTTCTAGCAGAAGTTATGGCTACTATAGTAAGCATCTTCCAAGACAGGTCCAACGCAGGTCCTTCTGATCAGACTCATGATTAGAGTAATTGATATACTTTATAGGAACCCAAGGGGTGGTGATATTAATAATATGTTAGAGTTAAAGGAGTATGGTGGATAATGCGTATGCAGGTTGACCATCTACCTGGAATTAATACAATGGTTACTATTAAACCAGTTCTCAAACATAAACTGTTATGTATGAAATAAAAAAAATCTTCTTCTATATTCATATATGTTTAGATAGTTTTTAAATGTACATTCCCATTGTGCACTTTAACTGAATAACTGATGTTGAATTGTGATTTGTTGGCCTGTGTCCTGTGATTTTAGTAGTCTTGTATTTAAGGAGGTGTTTTATTTACTTTCCGTATAACACTGATGAAGGATTTGTAATCTAAAAGCTTTGTTTGTTTTTATTAAAGTTTTTTAGTGTTGTAGAGTTGCTTATTTTTTTTTTTTGGGGGGGGGGATTTATATGGTTTATTTGTGTCTCTACTCCACCACAGTTTGCTACTCTTGTTTGTTCCTCCTTCTGATCAGCTTAGTAGCTTCAGAAGGAAAACATGTCATGTCTCCAGTGCTGTTCTGCTAACCCATTTTCTTACAGATATTGACTTAGATTTACTTAAGCTCATCATTAGATTGAATGTTTATAGCACCAATGCTTCAACCACCCAATATATGGAAATTCTTCATTTTTAATACATCCAGATGAAGTACTGTTCTGTCTGCCTAGATGTGTGTTACTAAGCAAATTATTGTTTAATTTTCCCTTTTCCACTATGTGCTAATGTGAAATATACCATTGGTTCAAAAATTGTTAGTTCTGGAGAAACTAGCTAGCTTCAGTCCCACTAATTTCATCTTCCAGATCAGTTTACTAACCCCTATTCAAATGATTTTATTCTTGACAGTTCAAACAATGACTGCCTTAATCAATGATATCTAAAAGTATCCCACATAAATATGGGAAGAATCAATAACCAATGCCATCATCTTGATATATGGTTAACAATTTAACTTCCTGATGGTGTGGTGAGTTTAGATACCACATCTTAACCAGACTGTCTTCTCTCTCGGTATATACTAGATATGTACCAGATTCTCAAGAATGGTTGTAGGGATCATAAATTGGGTAGGAGAGTCCTTCTGGGATCCAAAAATTCTAAGCATGACTCTCATTGTTCCCCTGACTCTCCTGATATTTCTATCCTGGACTGACTCACTGCACAGAGCACTCGTTCCTAGTATGGAACTATATATATATATATATATATATATATATATATATATGTGTGTGTGTGTGTGTGTGTGTGTGTGTGTGTGTGTCACTTCTGTCCTACATTTTTGAGAGCTTATTTCCTTTGTTAGCAAATGCTCTCAGTAATGAGAAGTTTTGTACCATTGGAAGACTGCTGCAGTCTAAATAGGTTTAGTCCCCTACTTTCTTATCTTATCTGCAAGCTTATAATTTGTGGCGCTTCCTAATTTCTTTTCTCTTATAACAGACCTATTTTCCAGACTTGTTCTGACTTTTTGGATAACGCCAAGAGCAATATTCCAGAAAGCTGCAAAATGTTTATCTTTCCCAATATGTGACTGACTGCTGTTCAGTTCTCTGTAACTGATAAATAAAATAAGCTCCACCTTTTATGACTACTGTTAGAATCTTTCCCACATCCAAAGAAGCCCTGTTCCATTCCCCTCTCAGGATGACAGACTGGGATATAATTTTCTCTAGCAATAGTGTTGTCTTGCCCTCATTGTCCTTAACTGCATGTTCCTCAGTTTGCTGAATTATCATTATCTGCTCACCACTCATAATCTAAATGAATTTAAGATATATCAGTGTTAAAAGAAAGAGATAACACTTGGAAACTACAGAACTCCATTGGCCTTCCATCATATTAGCTTTTCTATTCAGACTTAACATGCATGCAACATTAAGAGATTCTTCCAGACTTGCTAAGGTCTCTTATTAGTGGGATAAGAAGCACCAGTTATTAATCTAAAGTTATAATTGTCCAAGTTGAAAAGGGTTCAAGCTCCCTTCTGCACAGCTTTGTATCTTTTTTGGCACACGTCACTCACACCACTCGAAATCACTCCTCCAGACTGCAAGCTGATCAACTGAAAGTGCACTTTTGTACTGCTCTGCCCATCTCACTCCTTCACTACTTTTTTTTTACTTCTTTGAGGAAAACACCAGTCTCCTTTACTTTGTCTTCTGATTCATGAAACCTTCTGGAAAACAAGTCTTTCCACTGTTTTCTTCCCAGCAATGCAGGAGTACTAATCTGACAGTCTGACTGCTGAACTTCACCCAGTCTTCTTCAGTCCATTTTTGCACACATTTCTACATCTCTGTCTCCTGTTGAGAT
This sequence comes from Protopterus annectens, assembly GCF_019279795.1. NCBI lineage: Eukaryota > Metazoa > Chordata > Ceratodontiformes > Protopteridae > Protopterus > Protopterus annectens. Next base: position 49,175,694 of record NC_056734.1, read on the forward strand.
ATCACAGCATGATGGAAACATGTACGTTTTATCCCACTGCCTAAAACTTTCACTTTTTCTGTCCTTTTTGATTCTCGCCCAAATAATTAATCTCTGGCAAACAAATGTACGAGATCCCTCACCACCAATTACTTAATTATGCCAAAGATTAGTTTGTTATAAACCATGTTCATCACCATTTAGGAGTAGGTTTAGCACTTTCATGGTACTTTATCAGGTTTTATATAGAAGTGATATGAACAAAGTATGACAAATGATTGCTTAGTAGGTCTTTATTTATATACCTTAAAATATCTTTTGATTTTGCTGACCTCTCTCCATATCTGAAATGTCTTGCTTTGATAGCATTTGGAATAACTTATTTATATGATTCAATACCTGTCTCTCATACGGGACTTTTCACATCCATGGGTCAAGTTCAATTTGCCTTTGATAACTGCTCCTTGAGTGTCCTTCAGAGATCAATAATGGGTCTCCTCTTGGTTTACACATTTATGGTTACATTTTTACATGACAAAGCTTTCTGCTGCCAATCTAATCATTATATTGCCAAGCATGAGTGATTCCCACATTCAGAATGACTTACAAATCAGGATTCAAAATCTGCTCATAAATTTACCTCATATAAATGCACTTGATTCTGTCCAGCAGGCTTTTACCCAGGTCACGTCATATAAATAGATATAGATATAGGGATTTACCTGATATCGTCAAAATCACACAGCATTGAATCTCACTTTGTCAGCACTCAAAATTTTGAATCTCCACTTCATCAAACCACTGGAACTAAGAAGACTTTCCCCACATTAAATAACCACTTAGTCAAAAAATAAAAACCTGAACTGCACCATCCCGAACTCACCCAGGTGGGGGGCTACACACCCCCCTAACTAAATATACCAACTCCAAAATCACACTACAGTTGGGAAAAGGGAAAAATTCAACTTCTCACAGAACCAGTTACTTACTGTGGGAAATCTTCCTAGTTCCAGTGGTTCAATGAAGTGCGGCTCGATATTCTGAGTGTCGACAAGGTGAGATTCGATGATGTGGCACTTCAACGAACCCAGGTAGACCCAGATATAGATATAGACATATCTTAGGGTATTTGGCTTGACCCTTCTCTTTCAGTGTCACAACAGATGAAATTTCTTGTAAAAATATACTGTGCTAACTAAATTATACATACAAGGCCATAAGACTTTTTTCCGCAGAAGTTATTTGTTCAGTTAAGAAAAGCATGCTGTTGCCTACAAATCAGTGTACTCTACTTTATATAAATTGCTCCATAATTTGTTTACCAGTGCTGAGATATTCTGTCTTGCATGCAGGTATTGAAATTTGCAGTGCTACAGAGAGATAGTTAGCCTGGAATGAGAAAAAGATAAAGAAAATAACAGAAAAATAGTCTTCCGGAAAAAAAAATATATCAGCCTAATGCCACAAGTCTGGCAGATAAAATCCCTTTATTGCAGGAGATCCAAAAGTTGAATGAGGAAAGAAATTGGTCAAAGGTCGGGGCAAACTTTCTTTGTGTCTTTTAAGATGTTTTTAATAATGTCTTTTGTGATAAAGCACCAGATCAAAACAAGAGAGTACCAGAGCATAGCCACAGATACTGGTTCTGCAAGCATTCTGCAGGGAGAAGATTTGCAGGGGCAAATGTAAGAGCAAATGAACAACAGTCCATGTCTTATTTGTGGCAGTACCACCTTAACTAAACTTAATAAGCTTGGATGCAGCTGTAAGAAAAGACAGCAGCTTTCAAACAAATGGAAGAATAAAGCATGTTCAAAGGGACATAGTAAAAGGTAGGAATTTTGGAAGACACAGCTTTCAGTTAGGCTTGTAAAGACGAGGCATAGTCATGTTTTGTAGCGAAGGTGAAAACAGTAGCAGCCCTGCCAAGGCTGAACTGCAGATAACCAAATTGGAACTGTGCTTGCATGTGGTTTCATGGGTCTTTGAGCAGGAGAGTGAGGTCTTCAAACTTAGGCTTGTGTACACTTTGATAGGGGCCATGAGTACATATGTTTGCGTGTGTGTGTGTGTGTGTGTGTGTGTGTGTGTGTGTGTGTGTGTGTGTGTGTGTGTGTGTGTGTGTGTGTGTGTATGTGTGCGTGCACGTGCGTGTGTGAATGGGGTTACAGTATGTTGATAAAACAAAAAAATCAATTGATTTTATTTTTTCTCTACAAATATCTGTTTACAGAATATAAACACTAATATGTTCTTAGATATATTTGCATATAATTGTTCAACAACACACCAGTGGTTGCTTACATACGTATATTAAGAAAAAACAAATCTCAAGGTCCCAACTGCCACTCGATACAAAAAAGGAATGAATGCAGCCAAATATCGAAGCAGCTATGGCAGAATGTTCACAGTCTCAAGCCAAGTCAAGTTATAAATCCACACATCTTATTTCCAGATAAAATCCCTTTATTGCAAGTAAGTTACAACATGTAAGTGCTTTCACAAACTTCTGTTTGCTTCATCAGACCACAAACAAGCAGGCTCAGCCCTACCCTTTTTATACTCATGCAAATAGTCAAATTTCAAATGAACAAATTACTGTCAATCCTATACTCAAAGCACCTCCCCACCATTAAATTAAAGCACTCACAGTAAAATATACATATAAAATGCATATAAAATAAGCATAAAATAACAGAATCAAAATAAAATAAAACAGAGCTAACATCATAAAATTCAGTGATGTCAATTTATTTCATGTGTTCATTTTAGCAGTCTCCTATTTTTCAGCTTGGAGACAATGGAAAGATGGTCATTCAACCCCTGTCCTATATGTGCCCCCAGTCTTATTATCCAGTCAAGATCTCTCTCCTCTGTTCTTGAGCTGATGTCACCCATCCTGACATCCTCTTTAACTATTTCTAGCATATTAAACTGAAAGTGATGTTCAACTCCACAAGATAAAACATGTTTGGCAACAGCACTATAAGTTTGTTCTCTTTTCAAACAGTACATATGGTCCCTGATGCGCTCTCTTAGCCTTTTGTTGGCTTTACCCACAAAAAATGCTCTGCAGAGAGCACACCGGGCTAAATACAGTAAATTCATGCTGTTACAATCAGCCTCTGTGTTAAAGAGAAACTTCCTTCCTGTATCAGGATGTACAAATTCTACACCTTCAAAAATGTATTGGCAAAAATTACATTTCATACATTTCCTAGTTCCTCCGACTGGCTTTTGTACCGTCATATCTATACTACTTCTAGGGTAACATAACCTCCTTTTAAGAGATCTACTTATAAAATAAAGAGGGCTTTTCACCTACTAAACCTGCTATCTCTCTATCGACCTATAAGATATGCCAATTATTGTCTAGTATCCCCCTTAATACTCGATTGTCACTTGTATAAGTGAGTGCCACTGCTACTTTAGTATGCCTCATTTGTTGCTTAGTATTACAACTCCCCCTGTTTGAATAGTATGGCTTTACCCTATCCTTTCTAATATGTCTAGCATAATTACATGCCTCCACAACATCCTTACTACCATAGCCTCTACCTTCAAAATCTCTATCTGTAAGTCTAGAGCATCTCATGGCTTGCCATCTCAGTATGTTGCCAAACACATGCTGGGGGTGCATACTAGTTCTATATAAATACGTTGCCCTTTGGCAATTTTTTCGAAAACGATTAGTATGTAGAAAATTCTGATTATAGTAAGTCTAATGTCCAGAAAATCAATTACTTCTCTGGTATATTGACTCATAAACTTCAGAAAAATACAACTAGCATTTAAATGTTCAATAAACAATAGTAGATCAAACTCTTCACCCTCCCATAGAATGAAGAAGTCATCCACAAAATGTCTATACTGATGTAAAGATGTATTTGCCAAAGTATGGCCAAAAGCAGTATTTGCTTCCCACTCAGCCATAACGATGTTGGCGTAGCTATGGGCACAAGGTGTGCCCATAGCTACACCACACACCTGTAAAAAATAATTGTCAAAGAGAAAGGCATTGCTGTCTAGCACCAGTTCTAAAAGATAACCCCCCGGATTCTCGAAAGCTTGCATGGCATGCAAGGTCGGTGCAGGAGTTCAAGCAGGCAATATGTCTGCCGTACGATCCAAGAACCACCTGTAGGGGTGTGCGCGAGCGCTCCTGCACTAATCCTGCACGAACTAAGCCCTGGTATGCAAATCACCCCATTTGCAGAAGAAATCTATGCAAATGAGGTGATATTGAAATCCAGGAAGCTTGCAACAGTCCGTGCAGGACTAGTGCTATCTGCAGAAATGTACTCGGTTAGTAACCGAGTACATTTCTGCAAAATCCAAAATAGAGCTGTGACAGCTCCAAATAAAGGCTGCATATCATGTAGCAAGCACGCCAATGGCCAAGTATAAGGCCATTGGCATTGCAAACATAAATACCAAAATCAACTTTTATTTTTTTTTAGCAGATCTCGGCTGTTTAAGCATAGGGCAGCAGTGCGCAAATGGAATCGGGGTAAAATAACAAAATTAACCTAAATTAAGCATTCTAACTAAAATCAGTATTCTGCCATGCAAGTCAATGGCAGGCAGAAGACAATGTGGCCTGTCAGTAGTGGTTGCTAAGGGGGATGTGGCTCAATGTGAAACATGTAACTATGCATTAGTAAGCAATCCTATACAAATGAGGGGAAGGATAGTGAATCCCAATTTTCCCCAGCATGTGAGCCAGGTCCCAGCAGTGTAAGAATAGGAATAGCTTGGTGCAAGCCTAGGAGTTAGGTGACATCATGGGGAGGGGTGTCAGGCATACTGTAAGTGGATTGGAGCCCTGTGGCTTGGGTGTGCTCCTAGCTTAGCACAGCTAAGCTAGGGGGTGTGTCTAAACCTGCCTAGCACTCTTTGCAAAGCCTAAGTGGGTGTGCGCATCGCGCACCAGGTTTTACAGGAAGAAAAAAGAAACTAAACCAGGAAATAGCAGCAGTGTGCATACCTGAGCACTCTGTTTGTTTGGCGCACACACGGGCTTAAATAGGAAGCCAATGGGAAGGGAAATCAGCAGTAGGAAGGTAATCTAGGAGAACTAGCTTAGCTGGCAGGTGAAATGTATCAGAATCAGCCAATTACACAGGCAGCAGACCAGCCCAGCCCAGCCCAGAACACTACTATAAACTATGCAAACACCTTCCCCTCTGTTTTTTCCCACACTACACCACCGGTGTAAACAAGTGGGGAACTTTTAACACTCACAACAGCAAAATGATAGGGGCTGCAATAACTATCATACAACAACTTGTGGAGGAGGCTGTGGGTGGTGAGGATGTGAATGCTGTTGACCAACCCACAGTGACGAGACGGAGAAGAGTGTGCAGACCCAGGGTATCCTACTAGGGACTACATGAGCTGGAAATAGTTGAGTGCTATAGGGTGAACAGGGATCTCCTACAGCAAATTGTTGAGCTGTGCTGGTCATGCCTGACACACAGAACTAACAGAGGGGAACCCATCCCAGTGGATACCAAGGTATGTGTAGGCCTACAAATACTAGCCACAGGTACCTTCCAAAGGTCAACTGGGGAGACAATGGGGATTTCACAGGCATCAGCATCCAGGGTACTCCAACTGTTCCTGGATGCCATGTCAGCACATGTCGGTGAGCACGTATATTTCCCAAACACCCATGAGGCATTGGCCAGCAATATGCAACTGTTCCACCAAATAGCAGAATTCCCTGAGGTAGTGGGTGCTATGGACTGCACGCACATATGCATCAAAGCACCATCCAGTGAGTGGGGTAGGGTCTACATCAACCACAAGGGCTTCCTCTCCATCAACTGCAAGGTTGTGTGTGATGCCCAGGGCATAATAATGAATGTGTGTGCTGGCTGCCCTGGAAGCTATCACGATTCCCACATCTGGCATCTGACTCAGCTGTACCAGAGATTTGCCAATGGGGACATCCCTGACGGTCACCTAGTGGGGGATGTTGGATACACACTGGAGTCGTGGCTGATTACACCCATCAGAAATGCACACACACCCGAACAAGAACTTCATAGTGAGGCATATGCACAGACAAGAATTATAGTAGACCGTGTGTTTGGGATGCTCAAGTCACATTTCCGGTGCCTGGCCTGCACAGGCACAGAGTGACTCAGAGGAGGAACAACCTGAGCCTGCCCCAGTAGGCAGAAGGAGGTGTGCCCAGTATGCCCTGGCCTTGGCAAAGAGGCAACGCATAGCACATACAATGACAGAGGAGGGACCCAGGGAATAACACCTCTCTCTGACTCTCACATACAGTAAATGGATGCTAAACATTACACTACCTGTGCTTAACCATGTGTAGAGTGTGTACCATGTGCATCCGACGTAGGCAGCCCTGCAGTACTGCCCTCAATACTGGTACACCCACAGGGTAAGTGACTCATACATGCCAGTCAGGGGGGTTCACATACCCAACAACAGTCACAGCCAGCAGGACAGGTGTAGACAAACACACACAAATGCTGTGCTATGACCTCTGAATGGGGCCTATGGGTAACCTCCCCCCAGGCCTACACAGACAGACTACAGCAGGTCAGGCAGTGGGATGTCAGTTCTGAAGGGTAGGAAGTCAGAAACTAATATGTAGGTAATTAAAAGCTAAGATCTGTAGTACACTGGTATGCCTCTAGTCAGCACGATAGGTAAGACTACAGACTGAAATGGAGTACCCGACATACCAGTACAGTCCTAGCAAATGTGTACAAGTCTCAGGTGTGCCCCTCCCATCCTAGGTAGAAATGTAGTCACAGTCAGGTGTGCCCCCCAATCCTGTGTAGGAACGTAGAAATAGTCAGGTGTGCCCCCCCCGTCCTATGTAGAATGGTAGTAACAGTCAGGTGTGCCCCCCCCCCCAATCCTGTGTAGGAATGTAGAAATAGTCAGGTATGCCCCCCATCCTATGCAGAAATGTAGTAACAGTCAATACCAAATGATCAATGGATACCCTGCAGAGACAGCATGATACCTGTAGGTGTACAACAGAAAGGTCAGCACTGCAGTACAAACGACCTGGACTCGATCCACACATTCACTACAGATGGCCATACGGGGCATGCCCACACACTTAGAGAAATTAAGGCAATGTCAGTCAACAACATAGTGAAAAGTTATACTGGGCATGCTCACACACTTAAACACATGAAGGCCATGTCTGCAAACACCAGTGGACCAGACATATCTGACAGTCGCAGATGTTAGTGCAGACACTCCACAGTATGCACCACTCATGCTTTGCACCCACAGTGGATAGGAATACAGGCATATATCCAAGGGCATCACACTAGATGTGTGGAAGAGGTTGACTGTGACAAGGAGCCATCCAGGCCTGTCCCACCCAGCACACAGCCAAAGGGCCACAACCACATAAGGGTCAGTTGTCACTCACTGCAGATACTAGTCACCAGTATCTGACAGCATTACAGAGTATGTGGTGCTTGTGCCAGCTGTGCAACATGACTGTTCAAGGAAGTAGTCATCCAGCAGCTGTATACACGTACCTGTGAAATATGACCCAGGTTGTGCCTGCATGTGGCATGTCAACCCCTAGATGAATGAGTTATGGCCCATGCACACACACTGGCCTCCCCATAGCCCCACTATGACAAGCATGCTGAGGTCATTCACTGAAATACACCTTTGGGAGAGTTTTAGCCCAGTAATCTCAGTGGTGCTTCCCATAACTGCATGCTGCTATAGTGTGACTAGCTAGTTAGGAGTTCTATCCCCAGCTTTGGCAACTGTTTGTCTGTGAAGAAAGCAATGCTTTTAAGGTAGTCACACACCCTACAATTTAAATGTTCTTCTTTGGTAAGGCTGCTGATGTCATCCACCTAGAAATACATCTCTGGGGAGATTTTAGCCCAATAATCTTCGTAGCTTCCTATAACTGTGTACTGCTGTAGTATGATAAATTAGTTGGGTAGGTGTTCTAATCTCAGACTTGGCAAGTGTGTGTGTGTGTGGCTGTCTGACCCTGTCTGTGCAGAGAGCAATGCTTTTTAGGGTAGTCACACTCCATACAATCTGTATGCTCTACTTTGGCAAGGCTGCTGATGTCTTCCACCTAGAAATACACCTCTGGGAAGAACGTAGCCCAGTTATCTCCTTAACATGTCCCATAGCTGCATATTGCTGTAGTGTGATATAGACCTCTGTTAGGGGTTCTATACCCACACATGTCGGTTGTGGATGTTTTGTGTGTGTTTCAATCTCTGTGTAGGGAGCAATGCATTTTAGGCTACTCACACTCATTACATGTCAAATGCCCTACTTTGGCAAGCCTGCTGATGTCATCCATTGTGAAATACACCTTTGGGGAAAGAGTCTTTCAAAAATCCCCGTGGTGTGTCCTATTACAGCTCCATGCTGTAGTGTGATATTGACCTCTGTTAGAGGTTCTATACCCACACATGTCAGTGGTGGAGGTTTTGTGTGGTTTTCAATCTCTGTGTAGGGAGCAATGCATTTTAGGCTAGTCGCACTCAGTACATGTCAAATGGCCTAGTTTGGCAATCCTGTTGATGTCATTCATTGTAAAATACACCTTTGGAGAAGGAGTTCTCCAGTAATCCCCATGGTGCGTCCTATAACAGCTCCATGCAGTAGTGTGTTATAGACATCTGTTAGGCGTTCTATACCCACACATATCGGTTGTGGATGTTTTGTGTGTGTTTCAATATCTGTATAGGGAGCAATGCATTTTAGGCTAGTCACACTCAGTACATGTCAAATGCCCTACTTTGGCAATCCTGCTGATGTCATCCAATGTGATATACATCTTTGGGGAAGTATTCCTCCTGTAATTGCTGTGGCGAGTACTATAACTGTGCAATGCTGTACTGTAATAAGCTAGTTAGGTAGGGGTTCTACTCTCAGACATGACAGGTGTGTGTGAGTTTGTAACTCGTATCCTATGTGGAGGTGAGTGTGAGTGTGTGACACCTGGGCCCAATGTGGAGTGGGTTTTGCAAATTTCTTATATGGTGGCCCTAGTATATATCACAATGTCCACTGTACAGGGATAACAGATGTGAAATAGCCAAGAGGCTGGGGTGCAAATCCATACCCATACATGTGACATCAAGGCCAGGCAATCACAATTAGCAACCCCAGTATTACCCAGAGTATAGTCTCAACCCATGTCTCACACACACACACACACACACACACACACACACACACACACACACACACACACACATCCCTAGGCAACAGCCAATATGTGTGTAGTACACTGCATATTGGCGACCGATAGTAACTATGGAGTTATTGCAGTGGCCTACAGAGGGATTGGCATCCTGACCATCTGTCCAATAGGCACATACATGCAGACAGTGCACCTTCCTCGTGTTCTGCACTGGACACCAGCAACACCTATGGTGCCATCACATGTGACCCACAAAGGACATACCATGCCTGAAAACATGCCCTGTATGGACAGATGCCACTGACACCAGGAAATGCCGTTAGCATGCTATCAATGTAGGTGCAGGGTTAACCTGCTGTCCATTACCAGTTCCTGCCACAGGTAACCAAGACTGGCATATCTGATGCTAATCTGTGTACACAACATGGTCCCAACACCCCAGGTACAGTTCCACATGTCACTGAACATGCATGTGGGAGGTCTGCACATCCCAGACACTGTCCATGTCATAGACTAAGGAACACATACATGGCAAGTGATGCACAGCACTGGCCACATGCAATAGTCACCCAGGTGAATGGATGGTGGATACAATACCCACCTGTGTGGGCAAATACAGAAACCACAGCCCTGAGCCACAATGCAGACCACTGTCATGTGGCCTGATGCCAAGGTATACCCATCACCTGGCCTTGTATAGCCATCTGGCACAGTCGACCACCACATACCCATGCAGAAATGCACCCATACAAATCAGTACTGGCACTCTGTGTGTTTGTGTGTATGGTGTATGATGCATATGATCACATCCACACTCACTACAACCCCCAGTGGCATACTGAAACATGCTGTCTGATGTCAGACACCGCCCCATACCCTTTGCCCATATAACCTCCGTATGAACCGTGTGGTGCATGTGATACCTGCACAGTAATGTGTTGTGGCAATCTCACTAGTGATGAGCTGTATACCTGGTCCTGCCAAGTGTGTCAATGTGTGTGCATCCCTGTGAGAGTGTGGTTGTTTTGACGCTGGCACCTGTTGATGCGGGCAGGCATGTGTACTTCACCTACCGTATAGCTACCATATCCCTGTTGCAGATGTCACTCACCATCTCATATATGTTCTGAGGACTCCACAGCAGGTAATCTATGTGGTGCATCACATAACTGCAAAGGATTGTGACAGCGCTACATAGTTGTCAGTGGTTTGATACCCTGTGCTGGTAGGTGTGTGACACAAACATGCTTAAGTTTTACTCTCCCATCCATCCCTGACTTGTCATTGCCTCTGTCTGCCTCTCTTACTCCCTCACTGGTGGATGTGGAAACCTACACCTGCTTTGCTTAGGCAGCAGCAGGTGCATTTTAAGTGATGCTCATCATCAGCTGATGGCCTCTGCACAAATTGCAGCCCTCCCCTAGCTGATTGCATGTGGAACAGCTGTGGTAACTTTTCCATAGCAAATTGCATGGCAACACTCCAGTATCTAGGAACATCATGTTGGTGTTGGGCCTTTCCATTCACTGTGAGCAGGAACTCGATCTGTTGTTTGGCAAACAGCATCTCATATGGATTAGGGATGTACCTCTGACAACATACACTGTGGAAACAAGCCAACACACAGGAGGGAGATGTGCCTGACCTGACTATAGAGTGTAAGTGCTGCTATACTGCATTTGGAGTAATGTTGGTTTAACAGGGTTTGTGCAGATATGGCTGTCCTACAGGCATTAATACCTGTCATGTCAGTTCTATTTTATGAGGACTCCCCATCTGTAGGGTCATCTGCAGACTGGGCAGTGTGTGTTGCCTTTGGTTTCATGTGTTATCCACAGAGCATGTATCTGTAAACTGCAGAAGTGTGAGGATTGTAGTCTGTAGATGTTGAAAGCCGGGACAGTTACTGACTTCATATCCCTCATAGGACATATGTTGTGACAAACCCTGTTACAACAGTAAATGTAAGATGTTATCACAGCAACATGTCAATATTGGCCCTGTGTGTGTGCTTCCAGCCACAACTCTGTCAACCTTTGTACATATGTCATGCATTAAGAGGTGCATATGTGCTGTACACCATAATTAGTGTCACCATATCTGGTAACAAGCCAGTGATATAGCAGACTGCTACACATGTTATGTATAGTAGGGATTATATTTGATGACATGACCTGGACATTCTGTGGTTGTTTGTACAGTACTGAGGTCTGTGTACTTGTGGTGAATGTCGACAGTGTGTGTATTGTCAATATGTACCTTGGCCTGTGTACAGACTGTGGTAGATGTCATCATTCTAGGTCCCATCCTATCTGATGTTACATGCTGTTCCACTGTATGTTACTGTATTGGCTTACATGTTTGTAGGGCCATACACAGACACATGTCCCATACCACAGACAGGCATCAGGCCACACTGTATAGCGGCCCAGTATATGTAGGGTTAGTGTGTGAGTGGCACATATGAGGATGGTGTTGAACAGATAGTCCATATACTGTAATATTATGCTAGCTAACCATATGTGGCTGTGGCTGTGTTCACATTTGTTGTGGTTATGCACTTTCACACAGGTATATCTTACCCTGTGCTGTGACATGCCTGCAGAGCCTGCTATATAGGCAGGTACATGTGCATTCCCCCATAGGAGATGTAGGCCAGTGTTGAGCCAGTATGCCTATAGCCTGCACAGTTCTTTGTTACATGCCTAGCAGCTTAGTGTACTTACCCAGTGAGATGTCATGTGCAGATACTTGCCAGATGTGCTGCTGCTGGGCCTCCCTTAACAGTCATATATGTCAGACTGAGCGATGGGATGCTGTACAGATGTATGTCAATATCTACTGGGTAGCATGTGGCCATGGCTCCTGTGTACCAGCAGTTATTATGTGTCAGGACAGACAGGGGTGTGTGAATGCATAATCTATGGGGAAAATATATACCAGTCATTATGTGTTATACCTATCTACATGGCTGTTAACATCCATATTGTCAGGCTTGGTCCACATGTTCTGCACTAAGGGATTCTGTGTATACCTCTGGACTGTACATAGTGTGTCAGAATGCCCACATCTATTGGCCAATATCTCTGCTGTAGTCCACAGGAGCATTATGTGCTTGCAGTGGTACTGTACTATGATGTCCTTAGGGTGTCTGTCAGTAGCCAATGGCGCACATGTGAAAAGCAGATGTGACCTCCCACACACACCATGTCTGTGAAGGCAATCCCTATTACAGTAGCAATGGTCTACTAATATACCTGCTATACATACCAACATCCCCTTGCACTATGGAGTTGGGACTATAGGGGCTGAGGTAGGGCTACACCCCATGTTCAGGACACATATGGTGAATATATATGTACATATAATTATCCAGAAATCTATATAGATAATTACACATGTACATATCGGCATATATAGATGGGTGTGTATATGTACATAGATATGCATTATATGTCTACACATATACAGATGGTGATACATATGCACATATACATATACCA
>NC_056734.1:49190862-49205862 GCF_019279795.1 Protopterus annectens
AGTGGCAAACTTCACGACGCCCATGCAGACAGACAATAGAGGTATGACTGCTGAATCCTGCACAATTGCACTTTATAAGCACTTGCACGAGTGCATGGATCGTGCTATCCCTAACAGAACCAAGATGCTATCCTATAAAAAAATGAAGCCAATCTGGTGGTCCCCTGCCATAAACAAACTCTACAACAGAAGAAAGGAACTGTTGCAAAAAAGAGTAAAATCCCATGATTGGAGGAACTCCCTGGTCAGCCTCAGTAAGAAGCTGAGATCGCTCATAAAATCCTCCAAAGCTAGTTACGAAAACAGCATCACCACTGATTCTAAAGACAACCATAAAGCATTCTATAGCTATGTCAAGAATCTGAATGGCAACACTCAGATCTGCTCTGTTACAGCACAATGGCACTAAATATGCAGAACCAACTGATATTGCCAACATCCTGGCAGATAGATTCAGTGCTAACTTTACCCCCCTCTCACCCCCTAAAGGGCCCATCTCTATACCAGAAGAATGCAAAGTTCCTGTAATCATGGCTGCACAGGTAAAAACCACACTCTCTAAAGCCAAGAACACAGCATTCATGGGACCTGGCAACATCTCAGGCTGTGTTCTACATGGACTACAAAACGAAATGGCACCCCCTCCTAAGTACCATGTTCAATCACAGTCTCACCTCAGGCTTTGTGCCCACTGAATGGCACACAGCGATGGTCCACAGTGGACCCCAGGAACTACCGCCCCATTGGCCTGATGAGCCTGGTCTGCAAGGCCATGGAACGTGTCATCATGGAACTTATAAACAAAGACATTGGTAATCTCCAAACTCTGGACCCCACCCAGTTCGGGTTTGTAAAATGCAGATCATGGCTCCTAAACCTGATAGACTACTTCAAAGCAGTCACCAAAGCCGTAGACAAGGGTAAGGTAGTTCACACAGCCTATTTAGATCTCACTAAGGCTTTCAACACCATCCTCCATGCTGGAATTATAGATAAACTCACTAAACTAGGTATAAATCCCTATTTTACAAGATGGGTTGCCAAATGGCTCACTGACAGACCCCACACTGTGAAAGTAACAGACTGTACAGGCTAACACAGAAGGTCTTTGGCTAATGAAGTTCCCAGATGACTGCAAACTAGGAGCCATAATCGAAACTCCTAACGATGTGGACATCCTACAAAACGGCCTCACTGAGACAGATGCCTGGTGTCAAAGCCATGGCCTCAAGCTCAATGCAAAAAAGCGCATTGTCCTCTCCTTTGGCAAAAACTCTGTACCCATGAACTACCAAATAGGCGGTAGTAAACTTAACACCGAAAGTGTGATAAGAGACCTTGGGATACAGGTGGACAGTAGTCTCTCCTTTGATCATCACATCACCAAATTAGTCAGGAAATCCTTCTACACGGCACACCTCATCATAAAAGGTTTCTAATCCAAGGAAAAAGAGGTAATTCTTCTCCTCTACTCATCACTCATTAGATTCATTATAGAGTACAACGCCCCTTTTGGTATGTACCTCACAAGACATTTACAGCAACTGGAAAGGCAGCAGAAATACCTCACAAAGAGGATTAGCGGTCTCAAACAGATGCCCTATGCAGACTGTCTCAAAAATCTCCAGCTTTACTCCGTCGCATATCGCCTACTCATAGGCGATCTCTGCCTAACATACAAAGCTATGTCAAACTTAGAGCTGTTGGACATGCTCAACTTAAAGAAATCCCAGTCCCTCTGAGCTACATGCTCTAGGGACCTAAACCTTGTCACTACAATAAACAGAACATGCTGGAGGGATATATTCCTGTCCCAGAGACTTCCCATACTCTGGAACAAACTACCTATCTATATCAAACAAAGCTCCTCATTAGCACTCTTCAAGAAAAATCTTGATGATTGAATGGGAAATAGGAAATTCACCCCGGGGGATCACTTCTGTGGCTCTGCTCGACAGTGGCACAGGAAAATAATTTTCCTGGGTGGCGAAAGCCAGGATACCTTTTTGGCTACGCTTATATAGGCCCTAGGGCTAATAACCTAGTACCTACCTATGAACTTATATGTTCATACATATTTATATATATATATATATATATATATATATATATATATATATATATATATATATTTCTAAATTTATATATATATATATATATATATATATATATATATATATATATATATATACACACATATATATATATATATAGCTCTACATATATAGATACATTGTTTATGTTTAGATATTAATATATTTTCACACACACATACATCTAGATGTTCGTATGCTTTCTCTGTACTGTTGCATGACTGGGCTGGATGATATGTTTCTGAAAACATCCAATTTATGCATATCTGGCATGGCTTAGTGATAAATCACTTTGTCTATGGTATGCAGGGTCCTGGGTTTGAGCCCTGCAGAGGCTGTTTATTTTGTTGCTGGGCAGAACACAGGTCATTGGATACAGAGTGATTAAGATACTTTAAAGCAGTTGTAAGCGGGTTTGTGCGTATTTGCACAGAGGTAAGCACTGCTAACTTCCGGTTACAGTTTCTTATACTCAGCTTCTAAATTGCTTAATGTGTGTAGGTATTGCTTAGCCCTGCGCAAACAGGCTTATACCCACTTATTCCTGCTTAAAAGTGCTTACTGCCTCATACCCCATGCTAATTTCTTTAAAAGAAAAGAAAAAGGGGTTGATAGGAAGGTGGTGAAAAAAAGGGGCACAAAGAGGGAAAGGCAGTAGGAAAGATAGCTAGGGATGAGCAGGAAGGGTGTAGGGAAGGTCCATAGCTGCCCATTTCTTCTACAGCAACAGCTGTGCATATACACTGAATTTGGAGGTAGATTTGGACACTCAAACCCCTGGGAGAGGGGTGAGGACAACAACAATAAGTTGTGATGTCAATTAGACCAGATTACATGTGTTCAGTGGACATGTGTGCGAAATGGACAGCTATGTATGGGGTGTGATTTTTTTTGTGGGAACAGATTTCCCTTTTTCTTTTTTTTTAGGTGAGAGTGGGATGTTGGGGAGGGGTAGTAGGTATATTTGGGGAGGTAGGTTGGGTAGGTTAACAGACAAGACACACAAGATGCATACATGGGAGGTATGTGACACATGTGAGAGTAAACACCTTGCTGGGGAGGGGTGCTGGGATACAGGAAGTCCACAAGCCCCCTAGTTGTAACAGTGGGACTGAGGTCCCCACCCATGGGCAGTCACCACTGCACCTTCACAGCCCCGAAGGTGGCTGTACTGGGGGCTGAGCCCTCAGAGCCAGGCTGACTCTCTCATTGCAACATGCGGCCTTCGAGCTGGTGTAGAAGATCACTGAACTGCTCGGTGGGCCCCATCCTCTGAGGTGGTTCCACCCGAAGGTGGTGCAAGACAAATGGACAGGGAGGTGGAGTTGGGCCCCAGACATACTGATGCCCGGTGCCTCAGCCAGCTGAGGTGGGACAGGTGGGTCTGCTGGGACTGGCCTTCCCAACCATGCTATAGTGTTTAGATTTCAACATCATATATGGGTTAGTAATAGTCAGCACATTCCAGGGTTAGGTATAACAGCATGCATAGACATTCCCATTAACCCAGACACCGGATACGGAACAGTTGCATAACAAACACATGCATATATGGGACCACAGTGGTAAAAAGGACAGCATGCAGGTATGTTGATGGCACCATGCCAATAAAGTCGGAATAATTCAATATGGCACATGCATGGGAACCATTAAAATATTAAACAATTAGACAGTATCAGAGTTACTACATACCAGTTGGGGTGGGTATGTTGATTACTGTTGGAGATAAGGTGGGGGGAGAGATACAAGGTTCCAGATTGCACATTAGTATTATGCACATACATCTCACTCTGTTACTGTACACACTCTGGTCACAGCTTGACAACATGGGAGGGTAGATAGGCCATACTTGAAATATTACTCTCCTAACAGTTTCAGGGGTTGCTACAGTGATAGGTGTATTTTCATGATGGTTGACAATCACTTGTATTCCCTGTTTGCTGGCTACACATCTGGGATCATCTCACAGACTTACCAGGGGGACAGGGGACAGCCAGCAGATATGGGCACATATACTGGACATTCTGGCCTCATGTGTACAGTTGTGGGGTATGCGTCTCTATGCAGTCTAATTCCACTCTCAGGATTCAGATCATGGCTGTGTCTGCTACAACTTAAACACTGCCCATCACAGTTGTGTCTGCTATATTGATATTGCTGTGTATCTCCAATCTGATTTCGGTCTTATTAATCCCCTGTGCTTATGCATTCTGACCTTGTATAACAACATTCTTATACAGAATTCCTAGACAGTTATATATTGTAGGACAGTGTAAGTGACAGTGATGTGTAATACCTCATTATTCAGAGCAACTGCATATCATTCTTGTATTTCTGGGCACAGTGTTGGTATCTGACAGACCTGTGGGAGGAATGTTTATTAGCACTACCTGAATGTTCCCACACACAGTACCAGTTTCCACATTACTATTATGTGCATACATCTCACTCTGTTACTGTACACACTCTGACCACAGCTTAATAAGTTGGGGTATAAATGGGACATACGTGGCTTCTTAGTCACATAAGGTATTGGGGTGTTGCTAGTGTGCCAGGTTTATTGTCATAGATGTGTGTCAATCAGTTGTATTTCCTGTTTGCTGCCTACATGTCTGGGATCATCCCACTGATTTCACAGGGGGACAGGTTGATAGGCATTAGATATGGGTCACTTTAATAGACATTCTGGACATATCTGTACAGTTGTGGGATATGATTCTGTATGCAGACTACTACCACTGGCAGGATTTGAACCGTGGCTGTGTGTGCTAAAAAAACAACAGCTCACATCTCTATCGCATGTGCTATTTGGTTTTTGTTGCATGCATTTTCCCTGTTTACTGTCTATGTGTCTCTCAGTTGTAATAAATGGCCTCGGGGGATTACACCTGTCATATACAGGCATTCCTACACATTTAATTTATGGTGCATGGTGTGGGTAACAGTGCTTAATACTACAGTCCTTTTACATGATTGCAAATCTACATTACCATATGATACCAGAATATACACATGCAGTCCAGCAGTTAGACCTATTTTTGTCAGGATATTACACTTTTATTGCCATACAAACAATATGAGACTCTTCCTGCCATATTCTCTAGTGTATGCAGTTCTTGCCTTGAACAATACAGGTTTTATACTAGCAATTAATTTACTACTACCTTTATTTTTATTTCCTATGACAGTAAAAGCATGAGTATTACTGACCTGCCTCACGTCGCAACTGCGCCAGGTGGCAGATGTGGGCCTCCTGGTTTGTGGCCCACTCCACTGTAGCTGTGGGGGACATAAGAGGAATATTTAGCCATACCTATCCATGCTATATTTGAGCTGGCACTTATTACACACATATTGGGGTGATACTTACACACGGCTGGAACATCCCCTGACGCTCTAGCCTCTTGGAGCCACTCCTCCAAGAGGTCACCCTTCCGCCGCTTCAGGTTGGCATAGTGGTGCCTGAACTGCTCACCAGTTTGGGGTATGCCAATGACACTGGTGAGGTCATGGGTGAGATAGTCCCAGGCCTCCGCCTTATATTGGGAGCCCTGGTACTGGGCCTGTGGCAGTCTCTGTGCATGGTCTTTAACTAGGAGTTCTGCTATGACCTTGGACTCTTGGATGCATCAGTGCTGCACCTGGAAGCGCACTCCTTCTCTCCTTACTGCCATAGTTCCTGCAAGGGGAAGTTGCAACCAGTTTTAAGCTGTATTCCCACCTCTTGGGTTTAAGTAGGGCTGATTTCCCGCACTTTTCTGTGATTGGCCAGTTTTGAAAAGGCTAAGCTATGAGCAAACCTGCTTAGCTAAGGTTGGCATTGTTTAAAAGGGTTTACCACTGGCCACAAAGAGTTAGCTGGTCTAGACATTGCTCACACCTCCTAAGCTGGCCTGTGCAATGCTTATCATTGCCTACATTACACATTCATTATAATGCCTTTTTGGCATTGTATTATTATTCATCACACCTTATATGTATGCCTAGTATCCCTGATTGATGTGTACATACACTCTGTGGTGTCCTTGTGTTTTATTGGGGACTACGACACTATTACAATTACACTTCACTTCTGGGCTTACTGCTGTACTCCAGTTCACATATTTATGTTATATAATGGGTTATGGCACATCTGACTGTATACTGATGCCTTTCACAAGTTCAGTTTAGTTACTACTACCTCAGTCTTCTGTACTTCTATGATGGCTTGTTGGATAACTACTGGGGCTATGGTGTATAGGGTCCTGGGATCGAGACCTGCATGACTGTTTATTTTGTTAATGGGCAGAACAAGGGCATTGAAATCAGAATGATTAAGGAATTTTTGAGCACTTGTAAGTGGGTTTGCACGATTGTAAGCACTGCACTACAGAGAGTTAGCTTCAGAATTGCTTAGCCAGTGTAGGCAATGCTTACCCCCATGCAAACACAGTTAAACCCACTTACTAGTGCTTAAATATGCTTACTATTGCTTATTTGTGCTTAAACCTGCTTACTAGTGCCTTATTCATTATGACACTGACACTTCACATGTGCATTTCCTGCAGTACTCCAGTTCATAAATATATGCTATTTAGTGGGTTTTGCAACAAAAATATTGGTCATAATGTGCTTTGCCATGGAAAATGGAATGTGCTGTAGTGGGACTTGAACCAGGAAAGCTTGCTCATAAAGCAAATGCTCTGCCCACTACACTATTGCTCTACTACTTCATTTGCATATAACTTCCTTGTTATCCTCTTCTGCCTTTTAAGCTGCTTTAACTGTAGCTAAGCGATGGGCACATCCACGCACCTGCAGTAAGATATAATCATATTTTTAAAGAAAAATAAAAGTGTTTCTTCATTTTATTTATATGTACTGTTGCTGTTGTACACATGAGGGACTGTTGGTGGGGATATGCGGACACATATGAGCAGTCTCACTCATTCCTTACCCCTTTCTGCTGTTCTACATTGCAGAGGCGTGTTTATTCTGAGATCTCTGCTCTCAGACATGCCCCCTGCACTCTTACACACTCTGAGTAATCCTAGGAGCTCAGGCAGCACGCCTTATTAATATGCATGGCTCGCTGCCATCCTGCTCTTAAATGGGCGCTTCCATGCAGGACTATGCTAGTCCTGCACGGAAGTTTAGTAAATCCAGGGGAACATATGAGAACATCATATATTACATGTTGCATCAAAAAATCTTTCACCATGGTGATCCCTTCACTATTAGGGATCATAGTGAATAATGACTTCACATCAAGTGTTGCCATTATAGTCTTGTGATGTACACATGCCCCTTTAGTAGAATCAAACAGGTCCTGTAGAAACTGTTTACTATCATTTAATATATACTCACATTTCATTTGTGTAAGTTTTAGCTGTTCTTCAATATATATGGATAATGGTTACATCAACCAGCCATTGCCTGCCACTATCAGTCTAAACGGTGGCCTTAAGAGATCTTTATGTATTTTAGGTAAACCCTGAAATGTGGGTACCAAAGGAAAGTCGATCATAAATATCTCAACATGTCTCTTATGATAAACAATTCATTCATACATGCAACTTATATATTAATAACTTTTTCATGAATGACAGTGATGGCCTCTTTATCTATACATTTATATACTTCAGGGTCAGAGAACATTTCTTTCAAAGAAGAGAAATAAAAATCTTTGTCCATCACTACAATTAACCCGCCCTTATCAGCTGGGCGAATCACCACTGTTCCATCAGTTTCCAAGTTTTTTATCGCATGTTTCTCATTTGATAAATTCTCAAACCTATTACTTACATTCTTATTATTACTAAAAAATTCATACACATGCTACTCACATATTTTATGAAAAACTTCTAACACTGGATGATACTGAGGATTAAACGTACTCGGCCTGGCAAATTTAAACTTATTACTACACTGTGTCATATCTTTAAATAATAATTTCAGTTGCACATTACGCATAAACATTCTAAGATCCACCAACACATCGGTTAAAACTGCAGATTGAGCAGGGACAAATGACAAATCTCTGCTCAATAAAGAACATTCTGTCTCAGATAAATACCTGGTGGATATATTGCATATCAAGTCCTGTCCACAGTTTTCCACATTCTCTCTAATGTATTTGCTCCCTGGCTGTCCAATCACCTTCTGTTTTTCTCCCTGAGTCTCTCCGTTGTCTAGTGACTGTTTCCTCTTCCTTATGGGCAAAGAAAGAGAAAAAAACGGCTCCTTGACGACAACTGAAGCCTTTGGTCTAACCACAGGATCCAGATCTGTTGTTCTCCTCACCGTTGATGTACTCATACTCGTGCCTTCACCCACCAATGATGTTGCATAAACAGATGCCTCCTGTATATTAGATGATAGGATAGGCTCAACCACCTGACTAGTTGTTATAGTAACTGGGCTGTTGTTGTTGTTGCTAGCTACTGTTGCCCGTGCCTTTTGCAATGGTTTCACTGTAGATTTATTTCCCTCAGCATGTATGTGAGCTCAAGGCCATGTAAAAACATGACCTGCCTGAAAATCACCAGTGTCCCTTTGTATCTTATTTCTTTTCTGTTGTATCAGCCTGGTCTCATAGAACTGAATCTGCTCCATAATCGATAGTATTCGGGCGTTTTTTTCGGCATCACCAACTAGGCTACCAATAACATCATAATGCCCTTGTATTCTATTTAATAGTTGTTCTTCCACTGGACGAACATAGTCTGTTAATAAACACATATAGGCACTAGTGTCTAAATTAATTTTCTGCCACTTCGCCAACAACTTGGGGTGCGAGTCTCCATATGTAGGCATAGTAAAGACCCTCAACCAGTGCAGAACAATATTCAGGGCATTGCAAGCTTCAAAATGCATGCGTTGATACTGTAGCCATTTCAGTTGATATAAATCATCTTCCATAACTTGTAGGGTCTCTTGAAGGCACCCTAAGTCAGTCACATTCAGATTCATTTCTGATTCAGATGCTATAACATTGTCAAGTAAAAGCGCGTTACTATCTATTATGGAGCAGATTCAGTTCTATTAGACCAGGCTGATACATGCTGAGGAGAATACATCTACAGTGAAACTATTGCAAAAGACACGGGCGGCAGTGGCTAGCAACAATAACAGCCTGGTTATTATATAAACTAATCAGGTGGTTAAGCCTATCCTGTCACCTAATACACAGGAGGCATCTGTTTATGCAACAACATTGGCGGGCAAAGGCACGAGTATGAGTACATCAATGGTGAGGAGAACAACATTGCTGGATCCTGTGGTTAGACCGAAGGCTTCAGTGCTCATCAAGGAGACAGTTGTTTCTCTTCCTTTGCCCATAAGGAAGAGGAAACAGTCACTAGACAATGGAGAGACTCAGGGGAAAAGCAGAAGGAGAATGGACAACCAGGGAGCAAATATATTAGAGAGAATGTGGAAAACTGTGGACAGGACTTGATCTGGAATATATCCACCAGGTATTTATCTGAGACTGAATGTTCTCTACTGAGCAGTGGTTTGTCATTTGTCCCCGCTCAGTCTGCAGTTTTAACTGCTGTGTTGGTGGATCTTAAAATGTTTATGCTTAATGTGCAACTGAAATTATTATTTAAAGATACAACGCAGTTTGGTAATGAGTTTAAATTTGCCAAACTGAGTACGTTTAATCCTCAGTATCATCCAGTGTTAGAAGTTTTTTATAAAATATGTGAGTAGCATGTGTATGAATTTTTTAGTAATAATAAGAATGTGAGTAATAGGTTTGATCATTTATCAAATGATGAGAAACAAGTGCTAAAAAACTTGGAAACTGATGGAACAGTGGTGATTCGCCCAGCTGAAAAGGGTGGGTTAATTGTAGTGCTGGACAGAGGATTTTTTTCTCCTCTTTGAAAGAAATGTTCTCTGACCCTGAAGTACATAAATGTATAGATAAAGAGGCCTTCACTGTCATTCATGAAAAGGTTATTAATGCATTAGTTGCATGTGTGAATGAATTGTTTATCACAAGAGACATGTTTAGATATTTTATTTTTTTCTCAAAACATTTTTTATTTGCAATTAAAATAACATTTACATAATATTTTTAAATATAATTTTAAACAACTATATACAATATTTACACTAGCCTGACTTTCAATTATATACACTGCATGTTATTAAATATAGAATTAACAGATCAGTTATCAGAGATAAAATATTGATTATTGCAGAGTGTCCAACAAAGATATAACTTTCTTCCAAGGATTATTTACCAATGGCCTGGGATAAATTAGTAGTTCTCTGATTTTTATTTCCATCGATGCAGTTGTCTTCAGTAAAGTGTAGAATTCTTCCAAGGTCGAGAGTATATTTGAATTCCACCTTCTGGTTACACATTTCCTAGATATAACAAGTATTGTCCATATCAAATACTTATTTGTCATATTCATGTAGGGACCTTCATTTACATTTAGTATAATCAATGCTTTAGTTAAGGTAAAGGATTCATTAAAGCTTGTAAAAATGATTGATTTCATTCCAAATATGATTTAATTTTATTACATTCATAAAAAATATGAATCCAGTCTGCTTTATTTGACTTTTCACACCTCCAGCAAAAAACATTTGTAGTAGTACTGATCGTTTTAATTCTATTGCTCTATGTAAGTATTTCCAGTTAAATATTTTCTAGTACTGTGTGTTAGAGGTGTAATTAACTGATAGTAAGATGTTAGTTTTAATTTTTTCTGTTAACTGCAATGACTGACCTATTATTAAGAACTGCCAGCATGATGGTTTGGGAACTATTTTATATGTTATTAATTCTTTATATAGATTTGAAATGGAATTTTTCTTTTCACAACTATTATATATAAATCCATACAGAAAACTTATTAGATTTGGAGTATCTTTAAATGAGGCGTTATTAATTAATCTACATAAATCTTGAGTGTACATTAGAATGCTTTGTAAGGTTAACCAGTCCTGTGTTGAATATTGTGAGCAGTTCTTATCATATGTATATCTAAAACATGTAATTTATTTATACATAATAATATTAAATCATAGCCAAATTATGGAACTCCCTTCCACCCACAATTACCTCTGTACCATCATGCACCCACTTCAAAACTTTACTAAAAGCGCACCTAAAAACATGCTGGCTATACCCTTGCAACTCCCACTCTAATATCACCCACCCCATCCAAGCACTACCTTTCTTTCCACTCCGCTAACTACCTTGATTATAGCAAGCTCAGATGCTCATAAGCCTAGTACTCATTATACAGCAGGAGCCCTAGTACTCATTATACAGGAGGAGCTTCTCATGTAACATTTGTTAATGTCTCTTATGTACTTCACAGATAAAGATTCCAGTTGTCTACTGATGTACTATGTTCTTCATCTGTAAATATGTTGTAAGTAATTGCTATGTTAAATTATTAATCGCTATGTAATCCAATGTAACTACTGTCTGTTTATTTTAACTGTGGAGCTTTTCTCCCCGGGCCTCCGCTGAAAATGGACCTACGTCCAGTCAGACACTCCCGGTCAACAAATTTAAATAAATAAATAAACATTAAAACCAGCATAAGAATCCATTTTGTTCCCAGGAGTTTATTGTTGCCCTATATATTTTGTGAGGAAAGCTTTTAGTGATGGTAAATGGGGTTAAAAGGTCAAACCAAAGTTTTAGATCTATGTTTGCATTGATAAGTTTCCGGAAGAAATTGATGCAATGATTAATCAGTGTTGTTTTAGAAGGTTTTGTTATATTATAGTGTATACTTATGCATAGTATGTACCAGGGTTTGTTTGATTTGTCTGCTATTAAAATTTTTTTAACAGATTACATTCATTTGTTAATATAGCCATTGTTAATTCTTTCCAATTGGCAAAATAATTTGGGTTTATCCAGTCTATTGTAGTTTTAAGCACAGCTGCTTTTATATATGTTTCTATTTCTGGGAAGTTCATTCCTCCTCATTTCCAGGGTCTAATGTGATAAGTTAGAGCTACTCTATTTTTTTTGGGATACCACAAAAATTTTATTAAACATGAGTTTATTTCTTTAAGAATGCATCTTTCAGGAATTAACTGTATTGCAAATGCTACCTATAGTATTTCTGGCAATAAGACCATTTTTTATTAATTGCAATCTGTCTTCAAAAGTTAATATAATTTTTGTTCCACTTTTCTATATATATTTTTATTGTTTCAATAATGTTTTTATAATTTATTAATATTGTTTCATTTATATTTTTGCATAACACTATTCCTACATAATTTAGCTTAAGTTCTTGTTTTCCTATGATTGGATTTATCTGTAACTTGTAGTTCTTTTTTTCTTATTTAAAAATAGAAATTTTGATTTTGATCTATTAAAGTGTAGACCTGAAATCTTATAAAATGTCTCCGTTACTTCTTCTAGCTCTCCTAATGACTCTCTGGAGTTTGATAGGATAAATAAAATATCAGCAAAAAGCATTATTTTAGATATGTACTGGACATAGACATCTCTTCCTTTTATTCTTGGATTATTGCATATTATTTCTGCAAGTATTTCTATAGCCAAAGCAAATAAAATAGGAGAAAGGGGGCATCCTTGTTTAGTACCTTGCATTATATGGATAGATTCTGAGGTGAAAGGACCTAATTTAATGTAGGCTAAGTTATTAATATATATGCTTTTTAGTAATAAGATGAAGGGAGGAGGAAATTCAAATAATACTAAAGTTTTAAATGGATATTCCCAGTTGAGGGAATCGAAGGCTTTTCCTATGTCTAATCCGATTACAAGTGTTTCGCTATCTTCTTTATTCACATAATCTATAAGAGTAAGTATCCTTTTAATATTATCATGTGTGTGCCTGTTATATAAAAATCCAGTTTGATCATTATTAATTGTCTTTGAAAGTGGGATTTTCATTCTGTTAGGATTGACATGAATATTTTGTAATCATTATTCAGTAATGATATAGGTCTGTTTGAGGTGCAAAGGTCTGATGGTTTATTATCTTTTAGAATTGGTGTTATGAGCGAATATTTCCATGAGAGTCGTATTTTTGCTTCTGACTGGACTTCTAGCAAAGTTTCATGAAAAAGAGAGATTACTGTTGAAGGGATGAGTTTGTAAAATTCCATAATTATACCACCTATCCCTGGAGCTTTGTCAGATTTGCTTTCTTTTATCTTGTCAACAATTTATTTGTAGGATATAGGTTTTTGTAGGTCTAGTTTTAAGTTTTCTTGTTTTTTTTATATTGATAAGGTTTGTATCCAAGTTTATTTGGTTGGTATCTAAATCTTTTTTTTTTTTTTGAAGTGTTTCATATAATCGAACCAAAATGCTTCAAGGATGTCTCCTATATCTGATTCTTTTTTCTCTTTTTTTTCATGATATATACTACTAATGTTACTTGCTTTAGAGTGTATTTAAATTCTTGTAGATAGGTTATGTAGATATCTGGAGGAGGTGGCTAATGAGTTTATTTTTAATTTTTCCAAGGCTAGACAAGTTTTGTGTGTTAGAATGTCATTACATTTTTTATTTAATTCCTCTATTTCTTTTTTGACTTCTGGGCAATTCTTATTTTTTTTTTAGATTTTGCTGTCAAGAGTCTGGTTTGCAAGTCTAATGATTCAGATTCCCACTCTCTAACTTTGTTTTTGTACCAGCTAAGAGACTTACCAAATAAATATGCTTTTAATGAGTCCCAAACCATGACTCTACTGATTTCTGTTGCATTTTTAATTTCAATAAATAATTGTAGTTCTGATGACATCCAGGGTCTGAATTATTTAATTTTCATGACATATGATGGAATTCTAGTTGCGAGGATTAAAGGTTTAAATTCTATTTGGAGCTTCATTATCAGAGAGTCATGATCTGAGAAGGGGCATGAAACTACTGAGAAGTTGAGGATTTTTGTTTGTAAGTCTTGAACTACGAATAATTTCTATTCTGTTTTGTGTTCCAAATCTATGGTCTTTATAGGAAAATAATAAGGATTTATCATCTTTTACTTTAAAATTGTGTATTAAATGAAATGAATCAATCCAACTTTTTAAGGCTTTTGAAATAGGTGCTATGTGAAAAGACTTCTTGGTAGTTTCAGAAGCATCTAAGGTACAATTAAAGTCTCCTCCCAGTATAAGATTTCCTTTATAATTGTTGGAAATAAAATCTAGGTGTTTTTAACTGTTCCTGCTCCAATTCCTGGGAACCAATATAGATTAGCTAAGGTCCATATTCTGTTATTAAATGTAATTATAACAAACGCTAGTAGACCTTCTTTATTTTCATATTTATAAATACCTTTTGGAGTGATTATGTTTTTCTTCCAAAGAATTGATACTCCTTTTGTCTTTGTTCTATAGGAGGATTGAGCTAAGACTGTATAGTCATTAGGGTACCAAATAAAGCTATCATTAGTCTTAAAATGCATTTACTGGAGAAATACTACTTGTGCTTTATTTAGATTTAACTATTTTAGTAAGTTTGATCTTTTATTTGCATTATTTAAGCCATTAGTATTTAATGATAAGAATGTTAAATCCATTTCAAGTTATTGTTGGAAGAAACATTTTGCTTCTTTTTTTTTTATTTTGATTATAATATTTACACCATATTCTCTGATAACATTGAATGTTATTTTTATGTGTGTAAACTTGGGAGTGTAATTTAATGTTCTTTCTTCTTTAAATACAAGTAGGGTAAAATTCTGGTCAGGCTTTAAAAAAGTACTTCTATAAAACAATTCTAAAGTATCAAATACAAGTAAATATGAATTTTCCATTAAACATGGAATGAAAGTCATTCCTAATCCAATAGATAAAGACATATCTATTGGATTATCACTCATACCTTTGACCAACAATATCAACTGAGCTCCATATGTTAACATTATATGGAGAATTTTCTTAAACGAGATATGAAATTCTA